>NC_060949.1:10845399-10905386 GCF_022045245.1 Lucilia cuprina | reverse complement strand
AACCAAATAAGTTTCTCATTAAAATTATGTTCGCGAATACATATGTACGTACATTATTTTCTGCAAAGTAGTAGACACTTCGTACATACATACATACATACATACATAAATCATTCAATATGTGTTTTATTAGAGAATAAATATTAAATAAAAAAAAATTAAAGATCACTTACATGTCCATCAATATACATACATATGTACATACATAACTACAGATAAAAAACATACTCGTTTAAATAAAAAGGTAGACAATATATTTCTTGTACTTTCCCACTTTTGCTTTGTCAGACCACACAATCACACATACATAATTATTTCCCATATTATTGGTTCTTTTTTACTACCACAATAGAACCTGTTTCATGCACACACATTTTGCTGATTTACGACTCGAATTTAACTCGAATTCAACTCTTTTTCCACTCGCTCGTAAGGGAGTTGAAAAAACAAAAAACATGTAAATATCGCTTCGAAGCGAATACAAAGCAAACTCTAATTAAAATTGTGCTCGCGTGTTCAAAAATAAAACTCGCGATTTTGAATTTTAAAACGAGCGATATAAATAAAATAGCGATCGTGAGCGATATTTTTACCTACCCTGCTCATATGTAACATATTGTTAATCGGGAAAACAAAATCCCTAACAAATACCTAACATAAAAAAAATAATCTCACTAACACAGAACATCAAACAATTGTTCAATTCACAATCAAGTTGTATATTGTACCTACTAAAGTTTAGTAGCAGTGATTGTGTACAGATCTTTGCAGCAAGTCATAAGTTTATGTTCTCAATGAAAAAAAAAAAACAATCAAAACAAATACACATAACAATGTCAAAAGACAAAAAATCAAAAAATATGAAATTAATTAAAAATGCGAAATAAACCAAATTAATTTCTTTGAATTTTCAATTCTTTTATTTTCTTTATTCCACATTTTAAACTAATAAATAAACTGTTTTTAATAAAATTTTAGTTTTTTTGTTTTTGTAAACAGCTGTTTGTTTTTGATTTCAGTGTTACCACTTTATCGTTTTTATGCGGAAATAAAAGATTGGCAACACTAAAATTTCTTACAACATTCGAAAAACATATGAAAAATTGTCGTATGAGTTGTATAGAGCTTTTGCATAGAAAATACCAACAACATTGTTATGACTATTGTAGCAGGTGCTGACATACAACGTATATATACAACGCTACAACATCGATTGTGAATTGAACAAATTTAACTGTGGATTATATGTTAAGTCCACATTCGTTGCCCTCCCTACCATTGTCATTTCATCCTTGAATGACCCCTAAGATAAACCAATCCAACAACTTACCAATTCATCACATTAATTTCTTCTTCGGCCCACTGTACCTGAAACATTACATAATTAGAAACACATATTCATACAAATTCTATTTCACATTACATTTATTAATCAAAACAATTAACCTAAACATAAATAAAACTTATACTTAAATTAATAATCAAAATGTCTTTCAATATCACGTACACAAAAAAGGGACTTATAATTTCAATCTTAAAATGTGCGTTACTATTATATCATTTTTTGTAAAAATTCATAGTCTATATTCGTTTCTTTTCTAATACTTAAAATTTTAAAACTCTTAGTTTCGAATCGAACGGTCTTTTGACCTGTTATTTAAATTCAAAACAAGTCGTATAAATTTACTTGTAAAGTTTTTCAAATTCTGTGAATTTGTTTTCAAACTTATTATCCTCGTTTTTTTTTAACAAATCACTTGCTTTTGTAGACAGTGAAAATCATCATAATAAGTATTTAGTATTCTAATTGAAAATGTGCTAATATTATGACTTTTCAAAAAAATAGTTTTCTTCTTCTTTAAATAACGAACAAAAAAACTACCAATTTATATTTTAAACTTAACTTATTCTACCCGGAAATTAAAACTTAAACAATATCACTACACTTATTTTCTACAATAACAAAACACAATTTGCCTACACACAAGGATTACTAAAAGATTGTAAGAGTTATAATTCCACTCCAATTTAATAATATGTGTATTATTCACTGTACTCTAATTCCTGTCCCTAAAGGAGCTCCCTGAAAGACACCTAAGAGCCTAGTGTTGATCATTAATATCTTTTTTTTTGCTAATTTATATAATATTCTTTTAGTTATCCCTTTACAACACGAAACTCTATTCAATTACAATAAACTTCTTAAAAATTAATTAACTAACTTATCCGAAAAATTAAATGACTTAGCCTACCCTATACCGAACTGCCCTAATGCCTGTTTCCTTATTTTGGGATTTTTTTGTTTGTTTGCTTGGATTGTATTTTCAGGTTCTTGTCCTAGTTAAAGGGTTCTATTTCCAGGTTCTTTACGTCCCACTTTGTGGAATTGATCCAAGCACAAAATTTTCACTTGTAGATGGCGTACTTTCTTTATCTTCACAGGGTCAACAATATATAAGTATGTTTTACATGAACAGTATTACCTTTGATTTTCTTTCCTTTTTTTATAAAATTCAAATTTAAATATACGTATTTTTCACACCGTTTCTTTGCCCTCAGGATGATTCTGGAATTGCCGTAGTATTGGAGACGTATCCACTTTATGGCATCCTAATCCTCTGGCGCAAAATCTATTATAGAAATTACCTATTGAAACAATCCTTCATTTCCTATCGTATATTTTAATTTATACTCACAGATTTCTACAATATGTTTAAAATCTCAATTAAATAAAATATTAAGGTTCTGCAAGGATATTTTATTCCCTTTTTTTCAAATTCACTGTTCACTTCACTATTTATAAAACTTTATATTTTATTAGTTCAACTTTAATTGTTTCCTTATTAACATTAGCTTTTCGATTGTGCATTAACATAAACTAATGATGTTCACTCCCTATGCTTTTTTTAGTATGTATTTCAAACAAGAAAAGTAACAGAAAAACATACAAACAAATATCATAATAAAAAAAAACATAACGTGATTTTACAATGTAGTGGACATCAACACAGTTTGGGTCAATGTACCAATAACCTTGGCCTTGAAAAGTCGCCTTTTTCTTAAGAGAAAAAATTTGACTTAGTATTTCTCTTCTTTCTATTAGTTGGTGTCTGGTAACCCTACCTTCGTAAACATTATTATAATATACGACCCACCCTGTCGTTGATCTCGTCTCACATTTTGACGTTTTAACAATAACAAACATTTAACATAAGATCAAAACAAACAACAAGAATCACATCAACCACATAAAACAAAGTTTTAACTAAAATAATACAAATTGAAACAAAAATTACAAAGAATCAATACAATAATTATAACAAATACTAGTTCTTCTAAAAAATTAAAACGAGACAGTCCAAGATGACCACACACAGTCAACAAAAAAATGTAAACAACAGAAAATTTTCTGTTCATGGAGCCCATCAACCTCAACATCTTTAAGTGGGTAGAACAAAAAATATTGTATATCGCAACGCATAAGAATATGAATTATTTTTAAGAATAAAAGTATATATTAAATTTTAGCAAGTAAGAAATAAATCGATCATTAATCAATTATTTTAGAATTTAAATGAAATATATTATCATCAAAAGAAATTATAATAAACCTAATAATTTTGTACCTAAATGAATAATTTTTTTTGGTTATTATGTATTTATTTTGGTTGGAGTAGCGAATCACACTGGTATTAGCTATGTATATAAAAAAAATTATATTTTTGATTTTTATTCTATTTTTAATTATAAAATTACTTATGATTTTTTAAAAAAATCATAAATAATTTTTATAATGAAAAAAAGAAGAAATCAATTAATGATTTTTATTTTTTAAAACAAAGAATAAAAATCACCCAAAAAATTTTAATTTTCTAATTTTCGAATCTAATTTCTGCACAATTTCAGGAAATTTGATCGATTATATTAATTTCTAACGAAATATTACAAATTTTCTATATATATATTATATATATATATATAAATATATATATATATATATAAAAATATATAATAATTTAAAATAAAAAAAATATATATATATAATATATATATATATATATATATATATATATAATATATATAATCATATATATATATAAATATATATGATATATATATACTATATATATATATATATATATATATTGTTTTTATTTTTTATATGTGTGTGGTCATCTTAGGCTGTCTCGTTTTAATTTTTTAGAAGAACTAGTATTTGTTATAATTATTGTATTGATTCTTTGTAATTTTTGTTTCAATTTGTATTATTTAGTTAAAACTTTGTTTTATGTGGTTGATGTGATTCTTGTTGTTTGTTTTGATCTTATGTTAAATGTTTGTTATTGTTAAAACGTCAAAATGTGACACGAGATCAACGACAGGGTGGGTCGTATATTATAATAATGTTTACGAAGGTAGGGTTACCAGACACCAACTAATAGAAAGAAGAGAAATACTAAGTCAAATTTTTTCTCTTAAGAAAAAGGCGACTTTTCAAAGTTGAAAGCTGGGACCCTATTTTAATTCGCCTAATTTCAACAAAATTACCAGATTTTACTCTTTCGCTTTGGGAACAGTCTTTAACTTCCCCTCGAGAACTTCCCAAGTGGTCCCAAATGACACAATTCCTTGTTAACAGATATGAAGCAGTAGAACGCATCAATAGCATAAAAACTTCAAAAAGTTGTTTTACTTTAACAAATGCGGCTGAAACCATAATACTTATACATCTCAAGAAAATCTCTATGAACACGAATGTAAACTCTGTAATGAAATTCACTCGCTAAGAACTGTGGATACAATGTGTAATTAATATACTTTCTAAATTATATACTTAAGATATAATTTTAAGTTTTCTTTGAATTGCGTACAATTTAAAATTCAAGAAAAGTAATTTACGAAATACCTGTACGGTTGAAAATATCTATTATGGGAGCATAAAAGAAGAATTAATCTAAAAATAAACTCAACTGATTGGTATATATAGAAATAAAAACGTTTATTTTTTCATTTTGTTAAATATTTGGTTGTTTGTTATTTGTTTTGTTTATATAACTATTATTGTAAACTCTTCTTCCCACAATACTTCCCAAACTGAAAATAGTAGTAGTATACGACAAATTTCAAACGATGACACTAACTAACTCTAACACTACACAACAAAACCAGACTCCTCAAACTGAGAACCTTTAATTAACATGCGAAATATGAACGCATTTTTACAGCACTTCCGCAAGAAGTAATAATAACTGTTCTAGATATAGTTCAAAATCCACCACCTAATAATCTTTATCATAATCTAAAAAAGTATTAGTAGAACGACATTCACTAAGTGAAACTTCCCGGTTAGAGAAAATTTTGTCAGATAGTGAAATGGGTAACAGAAAACCATCCGTGTTTTATCGATCATTGTCTTTATTAGCTGGAGTTAGTTTTAATCCAGATATTTTGAAGAAATTAACGGGATCTAACCATAACGATATTAATGAAATGATACAATTAGCAGCGATACAATTAGCATGACAAAATTATGCTTTTAAATTAACTCTCTTAAACAGGAGAAGTAGGTATAGGAAAAGTTCTCGTTTAAGTAGTAGTTTCAACAGATGCAAACGGCTCTAATATTTCTACATATGAAAAAAAGCTTCTTACAGTTGATTTAGGCTTACGACGAGAATTCCCATTTATTTTTCTCATTGCTAACATTTCGAAACCAATAATTGGTGCAGATTTCTTTAGTAAATACGGTCTCTTAATTGATGTACATGAATTGATTACATGAATTAATGAACGATACCAATAAGAAAAGGCGTAAAGATTTATTATGGTATGACAGAGCTATCGATACTTTTGATGATATTTAAAATAGTTTTGCGTTTCGTGTTCTACTAAACCATTACAATAAATTTGCAAATTTAACATTAACTATTGATGCTTCAAATATGGTGTTTTACAACAAGTTTTTAATGATAAAGTTGAACCATTGGCATTTTTCTTAAGAAAACTTACTACAGCAGAAACATAGTATAGTACATTTGATCGCGAATTACGCGCTATATACTTAAATATTAAACACTTTAGATACTTATTAGAAGGTCGAAATTTTGTAGTTTATACAGATCATAAACCTTTAAGTTTTGACATGAATTCAAAGACTAAAAGAAGTCCAAGGCCACAGATGTTCGATATATCCGAGGCGAGTCGAAAGTCTTTCTAGACCTTTCGATGTTGATGTATTAGCGGAAAGTGAGTTAAATTTAAACAAATTACTTCAGAAACAAAAAAACGATTCAGAAATAACAACACTTATAAAAGATAAAAATAACTCTTGTAATTTGAATCTATTTGATGTGAGTTGTCGCACAATAATACTAGACCTTACGTACCTTTAAACATGAGTAAACTTGTATTTACAATGTTGCATGGTATTTCACACCTAGGCACTCGCTCAACAAAACGGTTGGTAACACGAAAATACTTTTGGCCTGGTATGAGTAAGCAAATTAATGAATGGTCAAAAGAATGTATAGATTGCCAACTATGAAAAATTCACAAACATACGAAATCTCATATCTCCATATTTCCATCGATACTAATGTCCCATTTGTCTACGCAGATTAGATTTCTAATTGGTCTATTATTTGGAAAATCATTCGTTGGGGAAACGTTTTTGATTCCCTAAAATCTAACCGTCTTTGTGGATATGGTGGATTCCCCGGCTTCCCCTTTGTAGGTGCCATTTCTATTGTAGATCGTTTTTCAATTTTTTCACTAGCTAGCGATTCAACACCGTCGCTTATTCTACTAGTTACGTTCATTTTCTTTATTTCCCTAATCATTTTACCAAAACCTTCTTCCAAGCTTTCCTTTATCTTTAAATCTATTTTGTCTTCGAGTTCTGATCTGTAATCTTTAACATTTTCAGCAATAATTTCACGGATAAGACCAGCATAAACTCTAGGATTATTTCCCGGTGAAAAACCTTTTCGATTTTGAGGAATAATCGGAGGTGGAAAATTGTATGTTCCCGGAGGAACTGATGTTTTTGGAATTGCTCCGTTTGTTGATTAGGAACTACTGTAGGTGTTTGCAACTGTATATTATCTGATTGGTGAGTTTGTGGTGTTAAAATTGTAGCTGACAATCTATAATGTTTCCTTGTTCCCTAAGTTCCTATCAGTATTCATCGGTGTTCTCCTTAATGGCATTTTGGAATGATTTTACAAAACAATAATTAAAAGATAAAATACATATACTATAATATTTTACAAAACAAATCGTTCACAACACGATAATATGAGTATTGATGATAGTTGTTGGGTTTTTTTTAACGTTTTCTTTAATTGATGATGTTCTAGTATAAAAATCTATTCCATCTACATGAATCGTAAACACGCAAACTGAAAGCTTTTATAGAACAGGACAATTTCCGATTCATGTTTCCGGTTTAATAATAACAAAGCAAATCAATATTTACAACTATATTTATATAATATTCTATAGGATAAATACTAATTTATTTTGTTTTTATTCATATTTTCAAAATACAAGATGCAAACTGAATCATAAAAAACAGGACACTTGTATTCAGACGATAACCTACAAAAAACAACGTCTAATTCAAAACACGCAAACTAACTTTTCAAATATTTTGTTAGGACGATTTCAAATTAACTTAAATTTTCTCTATGCCTATTCCTAATAACTGAATATTTCACACATTTAGTTGTTGTACGCGTCCTATTTATGCAACTTAAAATACAGATTCATGGATTTGAAACTGCATTTCCGGTTGTCTACTTTCTGATTGGGCGTCATTATTGTTACGTGACTCTTTCTTGATCTGGTGTACTTCGATGCCGCCTCGACTAGCTCAAGCTTTCGGCGTGGGAACCCAACCCGCATCTACAGTACCAAGAAACTGTACCAATAAGTAATAAAAACAAGTAAGAGTGCTATATTCCTAGTATAGTTAATAAAAACATTAAAAAAATTTGAGTCGATTTAAGTCGAATGTTTCGGCGGCGGTTCAAGCAACTAAATATAGTTCGGCGGCGGCTAAGCTCCGACTCGAAGCCGGTCGACTTCGAACTCTGATTCAATGCTGGTAAACATTGACGAGACGTAGATTTTGTTTTTGTTTGTCGTAAAAAAAATTGTTTTTAAAAAGCACTTGGAAAAAATTTGTGTTAGTTTTAAATTTCAAACTTACATTATTCGCATAAAAATTATTGTACAATAACTCACAATCTACTCTCATATAATTGAAAACGTTTTAAATACTTTTTTCTATTCATTAAAAAATATATTTGCAAAACAAAAGGGAAAATTATTTTATTTTAACAAAAAATGCAAATCATTTTTTTTTTTTGCTGTGTATTTTTTGTATGTTTGGATTCCAAACATACAAAAAAATACACAGCTGAATAAAACCAAATACATCTACACACACGTGTACATCCGTTTCTATATACAGTGTTGTTGTTGCTTTTTTTTAAATTTGTTGATGAAATTTTCAGAGGTTGTCTCGGATTTTTGCTCATATCTCCGTTATTTACCGACCGATTTTGCTGATTTTAAATAGCGATCTTCTCGAAAGCATGTCTAATAGAATTATTGAAGATTCGGATCTCGCCGGTATCTGGGGTTCTCTAAAAACTGATTTCAACAGACAGACGGACAGACAGACAGACAGACAGACGGACATGGCTTAATCGACTCCGCTATCTATAAGGATCAAGAATATATATACTTTATAGGGTCGGAAAATTATATTATAGAAATTACAAACGGAATGACAAACTTATATATACCCTTCTCACGAAGGTGAAGGGTATAAAAAACAATGTAAACAAAATCCTTGACGAATACCTAACATAAGAAAAAACAAGTAAGAGTGCTATATTCGGCTGTGCCGAATCTTATATACCCTTCACCATAGTGTATTTTAAACATAATTGATCTTACAGTCTAGTATTTAAAAACATTAAAAAAATTGGAGTCGATTCAAGCCGAATGTTGCGGCTTAAGCAACTAAATATAGTTCGGCGGCGGCTAAGCTCCGACTCGAAGCCGGTCGACTTCGACCTCTGATTCATTGCTGGTAAACATTGACGAGACGTAGATTTTGTTTTTTTTTATCTTAAAAAAATTGTTTTCAAAAGCACTTGGAAAAAATTTGTGTTGGTTTTAAATATCAAACTTACATTATTCTCATAAAAATTATTGTACAATAACTCAAAATCTACTCTCATATAATTGAAAACGTTTTAAATACTTTTTTCTATTCATTAAAAAATATATTTGCAAAACAAAGGGGAAAATTATTTTATTTTAACAAAAAATGCAAATCATATTTTTTTGCTGTGTATTTTTTGTATGTTTAGATTCTAAACATACAAAAAAATACACAGGTGAATAAAACCAAATACATCTACACACACACGTGTACATCTTTTTCTATATACAGTGTTTTTGTTGCTTTTTTAACAATTTTGCTGATTTTAAATAGCGATCTTCTCGAAAGCATGTCTAATAGAATTATTGAAGATTCGGATCTCGCCGATATCTGGGGTCCTCTAAACACTGATTTCAACAGACAGACGGACAGACAGACAGACGGACATGGCTTAATCGACTCCGCTATCTATAAGGATCAAGAATATATATACTTTATAAGGTCGGAAAATTATATTATAGAAATTACAAACGGAATGACAAACTTATATATACCCTTCTCACGAAGGTGAAGGGTATAATAATCTCACTAACACAGAACATCAAACAATTTAACTGTGGATTAGATGTTAAGTTTACATACGTTGCCCTCCCTACCATTGTCATTTCATTATTCATACAAATTCTATTTCACATTACATTTATTAATCAAAACAATTAACCTGAACATAAATAAAACTTATACTTAAATTAATAATCAAAATGTCTTTCAATATTGTAATGAACGCACCTGACTAGCGAATTGGTCTCTACAGAAAATTTAGGAACCTTTTTACAATCTTCTTTGAAGACCACATCGGCGATTCTAGTTGCTCGAAGAGACAGGAAAGATTAGCGGGGACCATTGAATTCGCTGGCAATCAGCTGGTTGCGGTGGTTCTTATCTTTCAAATCTCTCTTACCGATGGGAAAGTCAAAACATAAATATTATTGTAGACTCCCTTAAACAATTAAATAATAAAGTGGACTGGGAAGATGATTCAAATAAACATGTTGTTAAGTAAAACCCCTATTTATCAACTCTGGAAACGGAAATGGGCACCACCCTACCTATGATCTTAGGGCGTTTTAGACAAATAACTAAGATCCCTAACTAAACTTAATCTAACCGATCACATTATGCAAGAATTAAGAACACTTTACAGTTCCATACTAAATAATTCAAAATTTATTAATAAAAATTGGCAAATATAACAAAAAAAAAATACTTATAATTTATATTAAATATTATTCTTTCATTATATTTATGTTCCTAATAATTCCTCAAAAGGGTAATTTAATAAAACCATAATATTAAAGAAATCTGTTGATTAAAATTTATTAATATAACTATGATAAATTTCTGTTGCGAAGTGTAATGAATTTATAACATTAACAGTGATTAATTATAGATACTTTAATTCGAATTGTTCTCTGAATGTTATGCAATAAAGCTTTTGATCAATGGATTTACATTCTTTGTCTCTTATTTTATGGTGAATACAGATATAAGGTTACTGAGACTGATAAATAATAAAAAAACGTTCTTTTAACTGTGATAATTTACCACTGTTTAATAATGAAATCACTCTCTTTCGCTCTCTGAAGGTGAATAAATTTACTAAAAGAACAAGCAAATGTAAGAAAAAAATATTAAGCGAGTGATTTCATTCTTTTTGTTTTTTTTTTTGCTTTGCATCTTTTCCCACAGAGCAGAAAAAAACGAAACAAAAACAAGAATGACAAAAAAAAAATGATTTAAGAAACAGTCAACCCTCTTTAAGTAGGATAGGAAACTTTTTACTTGAAATAAGAGAAAATATTGATTCACGCTAAAGTTATAAATTCTTACCAATTTATATATAAATTTATACGAGTTTTAACAATAGGTATGTATTAATTAATTATAATTGAAAAACATTAAAATTTAATCTGGGAAAACTCACCAAATGTATTCAATTTCGGCAACTGCTGAATGAAGAGGCCTTTTCAAACTGCTTGCTTACTGAAAGGGGTTAAAGCACGGATCTATGGATTGCAATTATAGGTTTTCCTTAACAATTATATTTACTATATCTAATCTAAAGAAAATTTATTTTATAATTAGTTAAATATAATAATAAATATTTCAATTTTAATCATTTTAAAATACATACAAATTTTAAACGTGCAATATTTTCATCACGTAGTGCAATATTTAATTTAAGACAATTTTTCTGTGATATTAGGTAATATGATTTTAGACAAATTTTAGTAAATTATAGGTTTTTATAATTAATTTTAAAACTATTCACTTTCACGATGTTCATATGTTATATTTTTGGTAAAATTTTAGGTGATTGTTTTAATTGTTTTGAATGCCATAGAAACTTGAAGTTTTCGAATCGAATATTTGTCTTTAAATAAATTTACACAGTAATGTATTTTAAAATAATTAATTTTAGCTACCATCGATACTTATAATATTGGGTAATATTTTTATATAATTCCTTTAAAACTTGATGATCTGAAGACTTCTTGCCAATATGTACACAACACATGAACACAACTGATACCAAGGGTAGTTAGAGGAACGCATGTTGTTTGGACTTGGCTTAGGTATTTTGATAATATTATCGGGAGTTTCTATTTGGGTAAAAATTCGTACTTTCTTGATAGCTTTATTTCTTTTGATAATAAAAACGAATTGTTAACCGCTTCAAAAAATGTGATATTAACCAAAAAATGTGTTCTTTTATATTCTTTCTTCTCCTTTTTTCTTCTTCTTTTCTCCGACTATCTATTACTAAGATTACCAATTAATAAGCATATAATCTGATACCGTGATTAAAAATGTTAAAGTGGTGGCTCATGAAATGAGTCCACCACTTTTTATACAAACAGAATTATGAATTTTTGTGGATTAATGGAAAATCTATTAAAATGAAAAAATGAGATCTAATAATATGAGTTATTAAGAGTTTGGCATAAAACATGCTTACCTTAATCTAATTTTGCAAATTTGTAATTTGGCTAATAATAAGGAAATTACCCGAAAAATATGCCAATTTTACTTATTTGTGTATTTAACCAAGATGATTAAAATCACAATGAAACTTGGAGGAATAGCAATAGGTAGGTGCTGCAGCAACAGATTTTATGGGAAATTATGGTAATGTGTCTGTAAGACATACTACAAGTGAATCATATATAACATGTGATAATTTTTTTTTAAATATTTACCTTTTATGATGTTAAGGCATTTTATTTCACATTTTTTTTTGTAAATTTTAAACTGTTTTATTTTAACAAAATTAGAGACACTTCCTTCCTCATGCAAAGTTCGACGTAAAAGAATTTCTAAACGCCATTATCTTGGCTAAAGAAGATATTTTTAATGAAAAAAATTCGATAATATATCGGGAAAATATGATTTAATGTTGAATATCCCTGTTTTAACAAGTATGCGTTGTGATGCGTGGACATGCGATCTGGATTGAAGAGTACCAGATTGTTGACAAGTTAATACTAACTAAACATATCTTTTTGTTCATTATTTATACAATAATAGTAGAGACAAATAATAATAATAATAATATTATACAAATGAAGCAACAAAATAGAATTATGATTGCAAAATACTCTTTAAATGTGCATAAAATATATTTATTTAGAACAATTACCCAAAAAAAATAAATTCCTCTGCACTATTTAGTACAGCAAGGTTTCAATTGACAAATTGTTAGTATTAGTTTTGTTAGCGATTTATTTAAAAATAATATGATCTTGAAAGCAAGTAAGATTACGTCGTACCTTACAAACCACATAATACTGGCTTATTAAGCAACAGTAATAGGGGGAAATTTAGTAAACTATGGTCTTATATCTTTCGCATGGTATGTGCCTAATATTTTTCCATCCGTATCCTGTAAAATGTAGTAGTTATTCCCTACTTATTTTTAACAATTGACTTCAGAAATAGTGGTGCTAATTTGGAATTGAATTTCTTTTCAAAATTGCTTTGCGCTAAATTTCGACGGTAAACTACCCGGCCAATTTGATAAGAAATAGGGGTGGCTCTTAGGTTGTACTGGTTTTGATTGATTTCATAGACCTTAACAATATGTCTTTTCAAGTTTTTAGGAATCAAATAAAGTTCATCTTCCCAATTCAGTCTCATATTCGATTCGTCTAATACCTGAAGATTTTTTAGTAATGGATATGAACTTCCATGCGTGACCATTTCAATCCCAAACACAGCTCTGTAAGCGAACATTGAATTGATCGAAGTTATAACAGCCTTACCCATTTCCGGTCTTGTAATGAAGTTAGTGGGCTTAGTGGTTTTGCATATTTCACAAGAGCGAATATAATCACGTACATCTCGCACCAAACCGGGCCAAAAGAAGTGACGTCGGATTAACTCAATGGTTTTAACCATACCACCATGTGCTGTGACAGGACTTTTGTGAGATGTATCTATAACTGATTTTCTTAAATTGAACGGAACCCAAAGTTTCCAGCAATTATTTTCTTGCTCAGTATCACCATTTTAATGATCAGTGCGAATATACACATAGCTATCTACTATTTTTAGGTCTGGATATTTTGACAAATTTTGGTTTATTTTCGTTTTTAACTCTGTGTAATCGTTATCATTGAAATGGGGTGAGTTTTGATCGATTTCCGGGGCCGAAAAATCCAAGCTACTGACTTCTTCGTA
Source organism: Lucilia cuprina (assembly GCF_022045245.1). Lineage (NCBI taxonomy): Eukaryota > Metazoa > Arthropoda > Insecta > Diptera > Calliphoridae > Lucilia > Lucilia cuprina. The sequence goes on along the minus strand of NC_060949.1, from coordinate 10,891,468 downwards.
AGGCATTCTATAAAGGGCGTCGGGCACAATATTCTCTTTTCCCTTTCTATGAGATATTGTAAATTTGTAAACCTGTAATTTAAAGACCCAGCGGGCAAGTCTACCAGACAATTCAGCCTGTTTTATTAGCCACACTAAGGACGAGTGGTCGGTGATGACCTCAAAGTCCTGTAGTTCAAGGTAACAACTGAACTTTTTTATCGCCTCAACTGCCGCCAAACATTCACGCTCAGTAACACTATAATTGCGTTGAGCACTGTTTAATTTACAAGACATGAAAGCTATCGGGCGCTCGTTTCCTTCTTCATCAATTTGCACTAGCACAGCTCCGATGCCTACGTCACTTGCGTCGCAGTGTACATAAATTTTTTCTCAAAATTGGGATTGGTTAACACAGGTGTAGATGTTAAAAGTACTTTTATCCTTTCAAATGACTCTTGTGCCTCCGATGTCCAACTGATTTTTTTCTTCGTGGATAAAACCTCTGTTATAGGATGTACAATGGTTGAAAAATTGGCAATAAAGCGGCGGTACCAACCAGCAAGGCCATGAAAACCGCATACTTACTTGATATTTTTAGGCACGGGCCAGTTTTGTATAGAAATTACCTTTTTGGGATCCGTTTTTATCCCACAATTGCCGATAATGTATCCTAGGTAGTTTACCTCTGTTACACAGAACTTAGATTTTGCAATATTAAGAGTAAGATTAGCAGTTTTAAACGCGTCTGCTATTCGAACTAATATTGACAAATGTGTGTTAAAATTTTCGGAGACAATTACCAGGTCGTCCAAATAGCCAAATACGCAGTGCCGTAGATCAGCAGGTATCAACTGATTCATCAAGCGACACATAGTAGATGGAGCGTTGTAGAGGCCGAACAGCATGACAACAAAGTGATATAGGGGACGCCCCGGGACTGTAAAGGAAGTTAAAGGCTTAGAATCTTCTGACAACGCAATTTGCCAATAAGCATCTTTAAGATCTAGTTTGGAAATAATATTTGCTTTTGGCAACTAGAGAATATACCCTCTATACTGGGTAAGGGATAGGCATCCTTCCTATTAACTAGATTGACCTTTCGTGCATCGAGACACAAGCGTATTTTGTTCGGTTTCATAACCAACCTCATGGGTGAACTCCATGGTGAGTTTGGTGGTTCTATTACTCCTAAAGCAAGCATTTTGTCTATATCCTGAAACATAAGTTTCTCCACTGCTGGAGAAACAGGATAGAAACGCTGCTTTACAGGAGTACTATTGCCCACATCAATATTGTGTTCGATAAAGTTTGTTCGACCTAATCCCTGCTTTTCGAAATTCTGAGTCAATATTTAACGAGTCTTTATTCCCAGAGGCAACAACAACATCACCAAAAACATCTGGGGCTAAACTAAAAGTTTGTCAGAAATCCAAACCTAGAAACAAATTAGCCTTTGGCTAATTGTTGGCACTACTAAAATTTTTAACTTTTTACATTTATCCTTAAAATACACATCTACATTCAAATAACCAATAATATTGCGGATTTCCATCCGCAGTCTTCATATGTGTTAAGAGTACAAAATTCATGGCAAATTGAAAAATCAAGACTAGCTAAATGTGAGCCTATACAAGACACATTGGCTCCTGTGTCTAATAGACCAAGTTTTTTAAATGACAAGAATTTAACTGAGGCATAATATCTTTTGTCAGCAGGATTATATACAATTGACGATAAAACAAACTTAGAGGTGAATTTACGGTTTTTATAATACCTTCGCAAACGAATTGTTGTGCGCTTTTGTCTCTTAGGGATTGTATTTGCCATGGCCGATACATTAAATATAAGATTTCGTTTGTATAGGTAATTTTCCCATTTTTTATGGTAAGGCAATATTGGGTGTAATTTTGGTTTAGGGCAAGGATTGTTATTTGAAAAATCTATAGAATTTTCTAGTATTTTATGGTCGAAAAACGTGTCATAATCAGGTAATAAGTTAAAATTATTAGTATTAGATGATAATTGTTCTAAGGTCTGTTTCGAGGAAGATTTTGGGTCTGAAAGTTTTTTGAAGATACTCTTTTTGACGAACATGTTAAACATTGGGGCTTATACTTAGGTGTCTTTTTACCACACCCGTAACAAAACACAGTTCTCTTCTCCAAACAATCTTCCCAAAAGTGTCCTAATTGTTCGCAATTCCAACATTTACGAGGTTGTTGTATGGCGTCTATTGTCAATTCTGAATCTTTATTAAAATCCTGAACAGGTTGTTCTTCTGGGTAGCCAATTTCGGCAATTTGACGACGCATACCAATATAAGGTGCAGTTTTTGAGGACATATTTCTTCTATAATATTCATCGCCTAATAAATTTTCTCTCATTTGAACGAGTTTTCGCAAATGAGCTAATTAATATATAGGTACATAAAGTAACTCATGCCTGATTTCAGGACGAAGGTTACGGGTTAGAATTTCGACTAATTCAGAATCAGGGATAGGTTTCTCAAGACGGTCTAAAATGGATGATATTGATTCATAAAATGTCTCGAATGTTTCGTTACTTTTTATCTTTCTATTCCTGAGCTCCTCGTGAATATCAAAACTGGATTTGAAATCCTTATACTGATATTTTAGAGCTTCGCAAAAATCGTTCCAGCTTATAGTTTCGGCCTGTTTATGGTATCGCTAATGCCATTCACGGGCACGACCACTTAATAAAACATGTAAATTTTTACATATTACTGAAAAATCATTATTAAAATGTTCACTGGTTAAAACTTTGACTCCTTCTTGAGCTGGCTGTTGGAAAGGCTGGTTTTGTATACCCGAATTTTGAGAAGTATTTGGTAGTAAATGAAGATTAGTCAATAGGCGAGATACAGAGTTTTCAATAATTTGACTTATTTGTGAATAATCAATATTCGGCTGGACAAAATTTGGAAAATTTCTACTAGGAGTGTTATGTGGAATATTCTGTTCTAAGACTGGAGGAGATTGCATGCGAACTGGGGTTGAAAGATTTTCTTGCTCCGTATCATGATTGATACTAACATCTGTTAAATTATTCCGATTTGAGTCTGCAAACAGATTTCGAGCATAGTTTCTTGTATCATTTTTTTGAACCATTGCTCCTCGCCGTTTACGATTTTTCGTTTTTGGTTTAAGCATAGGTTGATTATTGGGAGGAAATTGAATTTTCTTCAGTTCCGAAAGTGCACAAGATCTTTTTCAAATTGGACATTCCGATGACTGAGACAAATAGTCCTAAATACAGTGACTATGAAAACTGTGAGAGCATTCCGATATGATCATGCACTCTTCTCCCTCGGACATGTTATCTTTACAGATTATACAGTTTTGGTAACTTTTTACTGCCTCTGAGACAGTTGTTTGGGAAACAGGTGGCTCTGGAGCCGAAGCCTGAATGCAACATATTTTGTTTTGTTTACAAAATATTCTAGTCACAAGTATGAAACAATCGTGCCAGTATAGCAATACAAACAAGCTTATTAATGTATATGATCCAAATTCAAGAAAAGTTAATGAAAAGTATATATGGTAGATTTCAAAGAAAAATGTTAATCAGTTTAGGCAATATAGTGAAATATATAAATTTTATAATTCTTCTTACATATGATGTGATACGGTTAGATTAGGAAATAAAAGTTTACCATAAAGGAATGACCGTGATATATGCTAAGTGGGCTATGGTATTTTCAAAATGATATTGTATTTAAAGAAAGTTTTACAAACCGATATGCAGTGGTCTACTAATAATAACTACTTTTGATTGGACAAAAAACTGCTTCCTGCAATTATTTTGTACATCCGAATCAAAATAGGATATCGATACCTAAGTAAAACTATCTATAATATACAATAAGTACAGTGATTAATTATAGATACTTTAATTCGTATTGTTCTCTAAATGTTATGCAATAAAGCTTTTGATCAATGGATTTACACTCTTTGTCTCTTATTTTATGGTGAATACAGATATCAAGTTACCGAGACTGACAAATAATAAAAAAACATTCTCTTAACTGTGATAATTTACCACTGTTTAATAGTGAAATCACTCTCTTTCGCTCTCTGAAGGTGAATAAATTTACTAAAAGAACAAGCAAATGTAAGAAAAAAATATTAAGCGATGATTTCATTCTTTTTGTTTTTTTTTTTTTTTTTTGCTTGGCATCTTTTCCCACAGAGCAGAAAAAACGAAACAAAAACAAGAATGACAAAAAAAAAATGATTTAAGAAACAGTCAACCCTCTTTAAGTAGGATAGGAAACTTTTTACTTGAAATAAGAGAAAATATTGATTCACGCTAAAGTTATAAATTCTTACCAATTTATATATAAATTTATACGAGTTTTAACAATAGGTATGTATTAATTAATTATAATTGAAAAACATTAAAATTTAATCTGGGAAAACTCACCAAATGTATTCAATTTCGGCAACTGCTGAATGAAGAGGCCTTTTCAAACTGCTTGCTTACTGAAAGAGGTTAAAGCACGGATCTATGGATTGCAATTATAGGTTTTCCTTAACAATTATATTTACTATATCTAATCTAAAGAAAATTTATTTTATAATTAGTTAAATATAATAATAAATATTTCAATTTTAATCATTTTAAAATACATACAAATTTTAAACGTGCAATATTTTCATCACGTAGTGCAATATTTAATTTAAAACAATTTTTCTGTGATATTAGGTAATATGATTTTAGACAAATTTTAGTAAATTATAGGTTTTTATAATTAATTTTAAAACTATTCACTTTCACGATGTTCATATGTTATATTTTTGGTAAAATTTTAGGTGATTGTTTTAATTGTTTTGAATACCATAGAAACTTTTGAAGTTTTCGAATCGAATATTTGTCTTTAAATAAATTTACACAGTAATGTATTTTAAAATAATTAATTTTAGTTACCATCGATACTTATAATATTGGGTAATATTTTTATATAATTCCTTTAAAACTTGATGATCTGAAGACTTCTTGCCAATATGTACACAACACATGAATACAACTAACACCAAGGGTAGTTAGAGGAACGCATGTTGTTTGGACTTGGCTTAGGTATTTTGGTAATATTATCGGGAGTTTCTATTTGGGTAAAAATTCATACTTTCTTGATAGCTTTATTAATAGCTAACGAATTGTTAACCGCTTCAAAAAATGTGATATTAACCAAAAAATGTGTTCTTTTATATTCTTTCTTCTCCTTTTTTCTTCTTCTTTTCTCCGACTATCGATTACTAAGATTACCAATTAATAAGCATATAATCTGATACCGTGATTAAAAATGTTACAGTGGTGGCTCATGAAATGAGTCCACCACTTTTTACACAAACAGAATTATGAATTTTTGTGGATTAATGGAAAATCTATTAAAATGAAAAAATGAGATCTAATAATATGAGTTATTAAGAGTTTGGCAAAAAACATGCTTACCTTAATTTAATTTATTTGTGTATTTAACCAAGATGATTAAAATCACAATGAAACTTGGAGGAATAGCAATAGGTAGGTGCTGTAGCAACAGATTTTATGGGAAAATATGGTAATGTGTCTGTAAGACATACTACATGTGAATCATATATAACATGTGATAATTTTATTTTGTTAAATATTTACCTTTTATGATGGTATTGTATTTTTGAAGTAAATGAAATGTTTAGCCCAAAGACAATGAAATAATTTCAGCTGTATAATTTTATTTCACATTTTTTTTGTAAATTTTAAATTATTTAAAAATAATAATATGATCTTGTAAGCAAGTAAGATTACGTCGTACCTTACAATATCACGTACACAAAAAAAGGACTTATAAATATAGTTTCAATCTTAAAATGTCCGTTACTATTATATCATTTATTGTAAAAATTCATAGTCTATATTCGTTTCTTTTCTAATACTTAAAATTTTAAAACTCTTAGTTTCGAATCGAACGGTCTTTAGACCTGTTATTTAAATTCAAAACAAATCGTATAAATTTACTTGTAAAGTTTTTCAAATTCTGTGAATTTGTTTTCAAACTTATTATCCTCGTTTTTTTTTAAACAAAGCACTTGCCTTTGCAGACAGTGAAAATCATCATAATAAGTATTAAGTATTCTAATTGAATTGTAATAATATTATGACTTTTCAAAATTAATCAGGAAATTAAAACTTAAACAATATCACTACATTTTTTTCTACAATAACAAAACACAATTTGAGTACACACAAGGATTACTAAAAGATTGTAAGAGTTATAATTCCACTCCAATATAGAGATATGTGTATTATTCACTGTACTCTAATTCCTGTCCCTAAAGGAGCTCCCTGAAAGACACCTAAGAGCCTAGTGTTCATCATTAATCTCTTTTTTTTGCTAATTTATATAATATTCTTTTAGTTATCCCTTTACAACACGAAACTCTATTCAATTACTAATAACTATTTCTGTATTAGCCTACCCTTCCAATATCGGTTATCTATGTTATTCGGTATACCGGGTGAAAAATGAGAGTATGCTATCACTTACCTCTTTCACCATACGTTCTACTTCATCCTTCTTGTGATTTATTATAATGGTGTTGTTATTATCATCTGAGGATTCAGAGTCGGAACCCTCATCTATGTTTAAAGGAAAATGATCAGGAATGGGATATTAACCGGATATTGAGTTATCTTTGCGCACATCTTGGCATTCTGCAACAGATTGTAGTCCATTCTTCGCGTTGATTGGACAAAATATATTCACTTACGGTTCGGACTACAAGTTAGCAAGACAATTGAAAGATTTGGATGATAATGAAACCATAATTAAAAACTCTGATAGAATAAAACTAATAAGAGACAAAATGAAAGATAACTTTTAAGCTTTAAGATATAACAATAAATTGATGGTCTCCATGTTGTTTACATTTTTTTGTTGATTGTGTGTTGTCATCTTGGGCTGTCCCGTTTTAATTTTTTAGAAGCACTAGTATTTGTTATAATTATCGTATTGATTCTTTGTAATTTTTGTTTAAATTTGTATTATTTTAGTTAAAACTTTGTTCTATGTGGTTGATGTGATTCTTGTTGTTTGTTTTGATCTTATGTTAAATGTTTGTTATTGTTAAAACGTCAAAATGTGGGACGAGATCAACGACAGGGTGGGTCGTATATAATAATAATGTTTACGAAGGTAGGGTTACCAGACACCAACTAATAGAAGGAAGAGAAATACGAAGTCAAATCTTTTCTCTTAAGAAAAAGGCGACTTTTCAAGGCCAAGGTTATTGGTACATTGACCCAAACTGTGTTGATGTCCACTACATTGTAAAATCACGTTATGTTTTTTTTTATTATGATATTTGTTTGTATGTTTTTCTGCTACTTTTCTTGTTTGAAATACATACTAAAAAAAGCATAGGGAGTGAACATCATGAGTTTATGTTAATGCACAATCGACAAGCTAAAGTTGATAAGGAAACATTTGAAGTTGAACTAATAAAATATAAAGTTTTATAAATAGTGAAGTGAACAGTGAATTTGGAAAAAGGGAATAAAATATCCTTGCAGAACCTTAATATTTTATTTAATTGAAATTTTAAACATATTGTAGAAATCTGTGAGTATAAATTTAAATATACGATAGGAAATGAAGGATTGTTTAAATAGGTAATTTCTATAATAGATTTTGCGCCAGAGGATTAGGATGCCATAAAGTGGATACGTCTCCAATACTACGGCAATTCCAGAATCATAAAAAATACGTATATTTAAATTTGAATTTTATAAAAAAAGGAAAGAAAATAAAAGGTAATACTGTTCATGTAAAACATACTTATATATTGTTGACCCTGTGAAGATAAAGAAAGTACGCCATCTACAAGTGAAAATTTTGTGCTTGGATCAATTCCACAAAGTGGGACGTAACGACCCTGGGAAAAGAACCCTTTAACCAGGACAAGAACCTGAAAATACAATCCACGCAAACAAAAAAAATCCCAAAATAAGGAAACAGGCATTGGGGTGGGCTAAGTCATTGAATTTTTCGGATAAGTTAGTTATTTAATTTTTAAGAAGTTTATTGTAATTGAATAGAGTTTCGTGTTGTAAAGGGATAACTAAAAGAATGTTATATAAATTAGCAAAAAAAAAAAGATATTAATGCTGTGATGGCAGGCAAAACACTCTGATTTACTCTCTCAGAAGCGTTTGATTGTGGAGATGAACAGCAGTTCTTAGATGTGTTATCTGATATTTTTCAATCATTCTTGCAAATTCTTTGGAAGTAAGTTGTTGTCCATTGTCTGAATGGATAACCTCTGGTACACAAAATATATGGAAAACTTGATCTTTTAGAAATCTCACAACATTTGCCGTTGTAGCTTCTTTAATTGCCTTTAAAAATATAAACTTAGTCATATGATCAACTACTATGAAAATATAAGCATTTCCGCTTTTAGATCTTGGATATTTCCCAAGAAAATCAATGTAAATCTTTTGAAAATTTCTATCTGTTGTTACATGTTTTCCTATTTCTGGTCTCAATATCGTATTTGTGGATTTCGTTTCCTTACAGGTTGTACAATTTTTTATATAATATTTGCCCTGAGTTACCATATTAGTCCAGTAGTATTTTGTTCTTAAACGTTGCAAGGTTTTGTTGATACCTCCGTGAGTTTTGTCCTCTGGTTCATGAGATTCCCCAATCAGTATGTGTGTTAATGATCTTGGAATCCATAATTTCCACTCAAATTCCTGTAGTTCATAATCAGTTATATTTCTCTTAAATACTTAATCATTCATTATCTTTATATCCGGCAATTTCTCTTGATTTTTCCTAACAGTATCTAATAAATCTTTGTACTCATCTGACTCGAATTCTAACGTTTCAAAACCTAATATTTTTCCTCTATCTTTTGCTATTGACTCAACCAATCTTGATAACGTGTCTGCTACAATGTTCTCTGTTCCCTTATAATGTTCAATTTCAAAATCATAACTTTGTAACTGCAAAGCCTATCTAGCTAACCTTCCGTTTAAATATTTTAGTGACATCAGCCACTTTAAGCTCGCATGGTCTGTTATCACAGTAAAAGGTATCAGTTTAATGTATGGTCTGAATCTTTTAATGGCTAGGACAGCAACTATGCATTCCTTTTCGGTAACGCTGTAGTTTTTTGTGCTTCTATGAGCTTTTGTGAAAGAAATGAAATGGGTTTTTCGTTGCCTAACTCGTCCTTTTGGAACAACACTGCTCCGACCGCATGCACGAAAAATCGCTTGTTGAAATTCGGATGTGCCAATACAGGTGCTGTTGTTAACGCATTTTTCAACTTGTTAAAACTTTCGATTGCCTTTTCTGTCATTTTAAATTTAGTTCCTTTCTTTATGAGATCAGATAGTGGTGTGGTTAATGAAGAGAAGACGCGAATAAAGCGGCGGTACCAACCCGCTGTACCTAAGAAACTTCGAATTTCTCTTACGGATTTAGGCAACGGTATATTCCGGATTGCATCTATTTTCCTGGGATCCGTTTTCATCATTCCCCCTCCTACAATAAATCCTAAATAATTTAGTTCTTTAAAACAAAATTTTGCTACTTTTTCTAAAAACTCTACATGTTTATCAAAATCTGCTGATATGATCAACAAATCATCTAAATATATGAAAACATTCTGTCTTAACTCTTGCGGTATAACCCTATCCATTAGCCTACACAGTCTTTGCGCCGCATTACATAAACCAAATGGCATTGGTATAATGGTCGACATGGAATCGTAAAAGCTGTGTATGTTCTCGATTTCTCTTCCAGTTTGATTTGCCAGAAAGCGAATTTTAAATCAACACTGCTGTTTAATTTTCCTAGCATCTAGACATAGTCGATTTTTTCCTAGTTTTCTAACTAGAGTACATCTATTGCTCCAAGAAATGATGCTCTCTTCTATAATACCTAATTTCAACATATTATCTACTTCGGCATATATCAATTCCTGAACAGCAGGTGATACCGGATAGTATCTACCCTTGACTGGTGTTGTGTTATCTATTAGCTCAATAGTGTGAACTTCTAGATTAGTTCAAACCTAAATCATCTCATCCTTTTGTTGAGCAGTTAGTTTATGTGTCTACATTTTTCAATTTATCAAATTATATTTCCGATAAATGAAACAAATTAGGGGCTATATTGAATTTGGTCCAGAAATCTACACCTAAATAAGCATTCTGAATTAAATTAGGACATAAGTAGAATTCTATAATATTCCTTTTTCCATTATATTTACCATAACATCAATTTTCCCCAGAACTTGATAGTGTTTTCCACCTGCAGTTTGGATGGTAGCAAAAGTTGGTTTTATTGGACTATTTAGCTTGTCTATAGACTTTTCGCAGTCTTTTCTAAGCAGACTTATCGAGGCTCCACTGTCCAAGACCTTTTACTAATATATTCTCTAATTTTATCTCGACAAATGCTCTAGGGTCGATATCATAGTTGTTTATATCATCACATTTTCTGACTACATTACCTATTTCATCACAAAATGCTTTTTTACTTATAAATCCTTTCCTAGTTCTTTTGATTTGTCGTTTTGTATTGTCGTTTTCCGTATTAAAAATCGTATTTCTAACTTCCATGTATCTTTTCAAACGCTCATCATATGATCCTACTATTCTTCTATTCTTATTTTCCTGTACTACTTTCATATCAATTTCCTTCACTATTACTACTTTCTCATCTTCCATTTTACTCTTTTCTGGTTCACTTACATCACATTGAATGCCTACATTGGCTGTTGTTCGCTATAGTTTGGGTGGAGCATGACTCCGCCGTTTTCGTCACACTCCCTACCTTGTTTCCCGAACATTTGGAACAATTAGGAGTAACAACACCTGTTAATCCACATTTATAACAAAATAATGTTCTCTGAACACTGGGACAGTCTGTAAATAAATGACCTGACAATCTGCAGTTCCAACACAGTATTCTGTCAGTATTGATGTTATTAGTTTTCCTGTAAATACTATTAGTTTTATATCTTATTTCCTCCAATGATTCCGTTTCCTTTTCTCTATCGATTCATATTTCTACTTCCTCTACTTGTCTTCACTGTGGTACGAACCTGGTTTGTGAAGTATTGAAAGTTTGTTTGCGAAAATAATTCCTTTCAACATCCTTACAAGTATCACGCAGATGTTCCACCGAAAATACTTGAACTGAGTAAACTATTTGCGATATACTTTGTTTTACGTTTCGCTTTATTATTCTTATCACCTCATATTCCGGTAATGGATTTTTCAACCCTGCCCTTAGTCTTCTCATAGCTAAGAAATAGTCATCTATAGATTCACCTGGATGTAGTTTACAACACAATAATATTTGACTATAAAAGACTTTACACAAAAAGTAACAGGTACAGTGATATTCCTGCAGAAAAAATATGAGTATTGATGATAGTTGTTGGTTTTTTTTTAACGTTTTCCTCATTTGATGATGTTCTGGTATAAAAATCTATTTCATCTACATGAATCGTAAACACGCAAACTGAACGCTTTTATAGAACAGGACAATTTCCGATTCATGTTTCCGGTTTAATAATAACAAAGCAAATCAATATTTACAACTATATTTATATAATATTCTATAGGATAAACACTAATTTATTTTGTTATTATTCATATTTTCAAAATATAAGGTGCAAACTGAATCATAAAAAACAGGACACTACAAAAAACAACGTCTAATTCAAAACACGCAAACTAACTTCTCAAATATTTTGTTAGGACGATTTTAAATTAACTTAAATTTTTCTCTATGCCTATTCCTAATAACTGAATATTTCACACATTTAGTTGTTGTACGCGTCCTATTTATGCAACTTAAAATACAGATTCATGTATTTGAAACTGCATTTCCGGTTGTCTACTTTCTGATTGGGCGCCATTATTGTTACGTGACTCTTTCTTGATCTGGTGTACTTCGATGCCGCCTCGACTAGCTCAAACTTTCGGCGTGGGAACGCAAACCGCATCTACAGTATCAAGAGACTGTACCAATAAGTAATGAAAAAATAATATAAACAAAATCCCTAACGAATACCTAACATAAAAAAATAATCTCACTAACAAAGAACATCAAACAATTTAACTGTGATTAGATGTTAAGTCCACATACGTTGCCCTCCCTACCATTGTCATTTCATCATTCATACATATTCTATTTCACATTACATTTATTAATCAAAACAATTAACTTGAACATAAATAAAACTTATACTTAAATTAATAATCAAAATGTCTTTCAATATCACGTACACAAAAAAAAGGACTTATAAATATAGTTTCAATCTTAAAATGTCCGTTACTATTATATCATTTATTGTAAAAATTCATAGTCTATATTCGTTTCTTTTCTAATACTTAAAATTTTTAAACTCTTAGTTTCGAATCGAACGGTCTTTTGACCTGTTATTTAAATTCAAAACAAATCGTATAAATTTACTTGTAAAGTTTTTCAAATTCTGTGAATTTGTTTTCAAACTTATTATCCTCGTTTTTTTAACAAATCACTTGCCTTTGTAGACAGTGGAAATCATCATAATAAGTATTTAGTATTCTAATTGAATTGTAATAGTATTATGACTTTTACAAAAAAAAATTGTTTTCTTCTTCTTTTAATAACGAACTAAGAAACTACCAATTTATATTTTAAACTTAACTTATTCTACCCGAAAATTTAAACTTAAACAATATCATTACACTTTTTTCTACAATAACAAAACACAATTTACCTACACACAGGGATTACTAAAAGATATAATTCCACTCCAATTTAATAATATGTGTATTTTTCACTGTACTCTAATTCCTGTACCTAAAGGAGCTCCCTGAAAGACACCTAAGAGCCTAGTGTTGATCATTAATATTCTTTTAGTTATCCCTTTACAACACAACACTCTATTCAATTACAATAAACTTCTTAAAATTAAAATCTCAATTAAATAAAATATTAAGGTTCTGCAAGGATATTTTATTCCCTTTTTTCAAATTCACTGTTCACTTCACTATTTATAAAACTTTATATTTTATTAGTTCAACTTTAAATGTTTCCTTATCAACTTTAACTTTTCGATTCTGCATTAACAACTAATGATGTTCACTCCCTATGCTTTTCTTTAGTATGTATTTCAAACAAGAAAAGTAACAGAAAAACATACAAACAAATATCATAATAAAAAAAACATAACGTGATTTTACAATGTAGTGGACATCAACACAGTTTGGGTCAATGTACCAATAACCTTGGCCTTGAAAATTCGCCTGTTTCTTAAGAGAAAAGATTTGACTTAGTATGTCTTTTCCTTCTATTAGTTGGTGTCTGGTAACCCTACCTTCGTAAACATTATTATTATATACGACCCACCCTGTCGTTGATCTCGTCTCACATTTTGACGTTTTAACAATAACAAACATTTAACATAAGATCAAAACAAACAACAAGAATCACATCAACCACATAAAACAAAGTTTTAACTAAAATAATACAAATTGAAACAAAAATTACAAAGAATCAATACAATAATTATAACAAATACTAGTGCTTCTAAAATATTAAAACGAGACAGCCCAAGATGACAACACACAATCAACAAAGAAATGTAAACAACAGAAAATTTTCTGTTCATGGAGCCCATCAACCTCAACATCTTTAAGTGGGTAGAACAAAAAATATTGTATATCGCAACGCATAAGAATATGAATTATTTTTTTAGAATAAAAGTATATATTAAATTTTAGCAAGTAAGAAATAAATCGATCATTAATCAATTATTTTAGAATTTAAATGAAATATATTATCATCAAAAGAAATTATAATAAACCTTTAGAAATGTTGGGTTTGTTCGGCTTGAGGTCTTTTCATTAAATAAATATTAAAAAATTAAAAACTCTTTTCTGTTCTTAGTTTAATTAATATTTATTGTGGTTTCCAATCGTTTTAACAATAACAAACATTTAACATAAGATCAAAACAAACAACAAGAATCACATCAACCACATAAAACAAAGTTTTAACTAAAATAATACAAATTGAAACAAAAATTACAAAGAATCAATACAATAATTATAACAAATACTAGTTCTTCTAAAAAATTAAAACGAGACAGCCTAAGATGACCACACACAATCAACAAAAAAATGTAAACAACAGAAAATTTTCTGTTCATGGAGCCCATCAACCTCAACATCTTTAAGTGGGTAGAACAAAAAATATTGTATATCGCAACGCATAAGAATATGAATTATTTTTTAATCATATTCCCTCTTCTAATAATTATTGAATCCAAATATGGTAATCTGTTGTCTATTTCCTTCTCCAACGTAAATTGTATACGTCTATGAAAGGCATTTAGGGTTCTCAAAGTAATTTTTATAATTTTGTACCTAAATGAATAATTTTTTTGGTTATTATGTATTTATTTTGGTTGGGTAATTTTTAATTAATTTTTATATATTAAAAAAGAAGAAATCAATTAATGATTTTTATTTTTCAAAACAAAGAATAAAAATCACCCAAAGAATTTGAATTTTCTAATTTTCGAATCTAATTTCTGCACAATTTTAAGAAATTTGATCGATGATCAATCTCAATCTTGGACACTATATTTTTTTTAATATTATTTTTTTATTTTATTGAATTATTTTGTGAATTATAATAATTTGCTGAATTGGCATTTTTGTAAAAATCTTAAACTTTCTTTAATGTAATCTCGAAATAAAATGGTTACTTGTAAATCATCAATCGTTGTGAAAACATTAAAATATCTCTCCCGCTCTTCAATATTATTTTTCAGTGCTGTGAACAAAATTAAATAAAAACAAGTAAGAGTGCTATATTCGGCTGTGCCGAATCTTATATACCCTTCACCATAGTGTATTTTAAACATAATTGATCTTACAATCTAGTTAATAAAAACATTAAAAAAATTTGAGTCGATTTAAGACGAATGTTTTGGCGGCGACTCAAGCAACTAAATATAGTTCGAAGCCGGTCGACTTCGACCTCTGATTCATTGCTGGTAAACATTGACGAGACGTAGATTTTGTTTTTTTTTTTTTTATCGTAAAAAAATTGTTTAAAAAAGCACTTGGAAAAAATTTGTGATAGTTTTAAATTTCAAACTTACATTATTCGCATAAAAATTATTGTACAATAACTCACAATCTACTGTCATATAATTGAAAACGTTTTAAATACTTTTTTCTATTCATTAAAAAATATATTTGCAAAACAAAAGGGAAAATTATTTTATTTTAACAAAAAATGCAAATCATATTTTTTTGCTGTGTATTTTTTGTATCTTTGAATTCCAAACATACAAAAAAATACACAGCTGAATAAAACCAAATACATCTACACACACGTGTACATCTTCTTCTATATACAGTGTTGTTGTTGCTTTTATAACAATTTTTTGATAAAATTTTCAGAGGTTGTCTCGGATTTTTGCTCATATCTCCGTTATTTACCGACCGATTTTGCTGATTTTAAATAGCGATCTTCTCGAAAGCATGTCTAATAGAATTATTAAAGATTCGGATCTCGCCGATATCTGGGGTCCTCTAAAAACAGATTTCAACAGACAGGCAGACAGACGGACAGACAGACGCACATGGCTTAATCGACTCCGCTATCTATAAGGATCCAGAATATATATACTATATAGGGTCGGAAAATTATATTATAGAAATTACAAACGGAATGACAAAGGGTATATTCTCATGAAAGTGAAGGGTATAAAAAACTCTAACTCCACTTATTTTAATTATTAACCCGGCAGAACAAAAAGTGAGTTTTCTCATTCCCCAAAAACCCTTAATCTCTTATTAAAAATTCCCCGCTTTCTTTCTTTTCCTTTTCCCCCGCAAACACATATAATTATAATAACTCGGACGAGAGTTATTAAAATTATTAAAAACTTCTTTTAGATGACTCAAGAGTTGTTCCTCAACTCAGACCTGAATTACGACTCAATAAATTACTTTACTTACTCAAATGAAAATTAAAAATTGTGATAACTTGTGCTGATATTTTTCTAGTTGTAAATATTTTTGTTGTAGCTTAAACTGAAATAAAATTACATACAGTGCAAAGAATTAAGAATTCTCGCTCATTCTTAAGAAGTGTTGCCGTCGTGTTTTTTTCATATTTCATCGTGAAAAGGAGTTATCCAACGAAATAATTTTTTGAAATAAATTTCATACACATTCTCAAGAATTGTTGCCATCGTGTTTTTCTCATAATTGATCGTGAAAAAGAGTTGCCATTGCGATTTTTATTTATCGGAAAATTAACCAACGAAAAAACATTTTTTTAAACCCAATTATCATCAATTTTATGCCAAACACTACTTCTAAATAATTAAATAAATCCACGGATTCTCAGATGCGTCTACGACAGCATATTGCGATACATTGTTTATTCAAAAAATAAACTCAACATTAATTACAAACATTATTTTTCGAAAAATACGAATGTTGCTTAAAATCTGAAACTAATCTGAAAAGTTCGCTAAAGTCACTGAATCCATTTCTAGACTCGAACTCAATTCTACAAGTAAATTGAAGATTATCACAATCATATCATCCCTATAACGAACGCTATGCCACAATTTTACCCGGTAATTCACATTTTTGTAAACTTTATCTCAAGTACTTACACGAATTTTTATCTCATGCCGAATGTGGTCAAATGTGCCGAATGATACAAACTGAATTTTATGTATTCAGACTCAAACCTCGTGTAAAAAAATAATACGACACTGTAAAACTTGTATAATTTACAAACAGCAACCCTGTTCTCAAATAATGGCTCCTTTACCCCCTACCAGATTTAATTTGTCGCTACCTTTACCAGTAACTGGCATTGACTTCGCTGGGCCTTTTGAGCTCAAAGCGTCAGCTTTACGAAAATCTACTTTTGTTAAACGGTACGTCAGCGTATACATTTTCTTTAGTACTAAAGCTGTTCACTTAGAAGTATGCTCTATTCTGTCTTCAGCGGCATTTCAAGCTGCGTTTTCTCGCTTCGTTGGGAGGTCTACCCCACCCAGCGGTAAACGAAACAAAGTACTTAGATAATATGCGATGACGTGAGTATGATAGTCTAAGCGAGCACTCTAAGTACTTAGAGTGCAATCTATGCGTAATCCAACATATTATCAACTTAAATTATAACTTAGGTTACGATTTAAGCAGGAAGTCAGCTGATTTTTTTAATGTTGTTTTTATTAAAAAAAAACAACAATAATAAAGAACCGTTTCTTTTTTTGTTGTATACATAAAAGAAATGGAAAACAAAATAAATGTTTATGTTCAAAGAGGTTTTGTATTAGAAGTGAAGTGTTTTTTAAAAGGTGAAAATATTTAATAAAAAATGGAAGGTTTTTCGTCCAGAAATTTAAGGCGTTTGGTAAATAAGAAAAAAGAAGGGACAATAGAAGAAAAAGGGAATGAAAATAATACAAGTGTTAATAATAAAATTAACAATCCCGGTGATACCATTCAATGTGAAGATGATTTAAATATTAATTTCTTTGAAACTCAATCGGCCAACTCCTCGTCCATAACGAAAAAATTAGCTGCCTGGTACAACAAATATAATCCAGGGAGAAAGTGTTGTGACGAATTATTAAAAATACTAAAATTCGAAAATAGATAGATTATTGAATAAAAATGTATATCTGTCATTAAATTATGACGGATTGAATGGAAAGAGGGGGTTAAAAGAGTTCCAGTCGCCGCATGATGTAATTTACGGTAAGTTTATTTTACACTTCCTCATTTAAATATATTCTTGCAATTTCCTATTTTCCTTTACAGAAGCTCTAAAGGAAGATGGATATACCATTCAATTATTTAAAAAGGAAATGCAACACTGTTTCAAAATTTATAAGAATAGATTTTTTCAAAAAAATCAGATGCAATTTGGATTGGATTACATACTTTTCCATTGAATTTTATTTGAATTGAATTTACAAAAATTTTCATAATTCTAATTTATTTTTAAATTAATAAAATATATATCAAATTATTTTTATTAATAATTCAGTATGCATAGTACCACATGTAACTTACAAATGCAAATAGAGCTGTAATTTACATACATTACATTATTATTTGCAAGCGTTTATAGGCGTCTCATTAACTTCGCTTAGAACACCACACATTATGTAAGTGAAATTTTAATTTGTCTTAATGATATTGTGGCTTACATTCTAAGCGAGAGCACATCGATGAGGCAGCATAGGACACTTTTATGTTAAATCTAAATGGAAGAGTAAGTGAAAGCATCACCACTGACTGCCACGAAATACTACTTAGATAAGCGAGTACATTATGTGTATTTTTACCACTGGGCACCCAAGCGCAGAAAGAGAAACTGTTATTGTAGTGGTGAGAAAATGCAAAAAAACACTTAGAAAAAATATTTCCTAATTACGCTTGTTATGATCAGGTTTTATAACAAGTAAAATGGTAAATTTTACAGATAAAACATATCAAAGAAAAGAAAAATATTAATTTCTTCACAAGGATTAGATTTTTTATATAAAATGTTTATAAAAAGTATTAAAGTTAGAGTGCTATATTCGGCTGTGCCGAATCTTAAATACCCTCCACCAGCTACTTCTATGTTCTTACTTTTCTAATTGATCAAATATTTGTAGAAATAAGTTTTCTCATGTCTTTAATAGAAAAAATCCCAAAAGTTAAATCTATTACAATTCCAAAATTTATTAAACATTATAAATTTAGTAATTGCATGTATGTATGTGTGCGAAAGATTTAGAGATTTTCAAAATACAAATACATATATAATTTTGTTCTACACAAAATTTTGTTCAACACAAATTGATAATGCTCTTTAAATACGGTTAAAGCGCTTTTAGGGGCTGGACCTAGTAAAGGATAAATAGAAGTATACAAAACTAATATTTTTGACAAATTATGTATCAATAGCTTAATTTGGTAATAAGTAATGTGCGTTTAAGAGATTTTCGTAAAAGGACTTTGTATGGGGGCTATGTCCAAGTATATAAAAACAAAATTTCAATATTCTGTATCTATATCATTACTTGGTAATAAATATTTGAATCTAAGTGATTTTCTGGACCTAGTATGAGATCTATGCCCAAATATGGACCGGTCGTAAAACAATTTTAAAGTGAATTTATGTAGGTAAGAGCAATATTTTTGCTAAGTGTATGGATATAAATATTTGGTTATGAGTTATGTGCGTTTTTTCTGATTTTCGGAAGGGAACCTTGTATGTGTGTTTTTCTTAAAGGGACCTTATATGGGAGCTATGATCAATTATGAACCGATCGGAAAAACATTTCACAATATTATTTCTCTGTATATGAGCAACACTTGTGCCAAACTTTATATGGATATCTTAACTTAGTAATGAGTTATGTGCGCTTTAGTTATTTTCGGGTATGGGACCTTGTATGGGAGCTATGACTAGTTATAGACCGATGGAAAACATTTTTTAGTAATATTTTTGTGTATATGATCAATACTTGTACCAAATTTTATATGGATATCTTAATTAAGAGTATTTCGGAAGGGGACTTGTATGGGAGCTATGACCAATTATGGACGATCGGAAAAAGATTTCGTGGTAATATTTCTTTATGTGAGAACAATGGTTGCACCAAATTTGATATGGATATCATAATTTAGTAATGAATTATGTGCGTTTAAGTGATTTTCGGGAAGGGACCTTGTATGAGAGCTATGACTAAATATGGACCGATCAAAAAAAGTCTTTCTTTGTAATATTTTTATATATTAGAGCAATACTTGTACCAAATTTTATATTGATATCATAATTAAATAATGAGTTATGCGCGTTTAACAGATTTTCGGGAAGGGACCTTGTATGGGAGCTATGACCAATTATGGACCTGTCTTAACTCTTTTATTAATAAAATAAAATTTTCTTTAAGAACATATAGCAATTTTATAGTTTTCTAAGAGGTATCTTTACGCAGAACGCTTTGGCGTAAAAAACTTGTCCTATTTTTTGAAAATGTTGCCACTGCGTCCTTCCGAATATGACCTATTTTATATCAAAACTTCAACTTTGGGCGACATGTTCTAAAATCCCAAAGCTGGGATCAGAATACTGAAAGCAGTTTTGGAAACCTCAATATGTTTTCTATTTACTTCAAAAGTATTTTCCCAGCCCTGAAAGAAATGTGGACCCTATTGGCAAAAATGTAAAAAATCCCAATTTTGAGATTTGTTGTTGAATAAAATATTTGGACAATTTTTAAAAATTATTTAGTTAATTATTTTATTAAAGACTATAACATTGTATATACAATAAAAAAATATATTTTTTTTATGAGCCTCGCACAATAACACCTAAATCACCCCACACAAACCACCTTTCCCGCTCACCGAAATATAAAACACAATTTAATACAATATCATCAGTTAGTATAATAGCTTTTTATTTGAACTGTTTATCTTAAACATAATACAATTAATTCTTACAACCTAATTATATATAGTTAATTCCTAACACCTTAACAACTTATTTTCTATAAAATAATCTGTCCTTTAAATCTTCCTCGTTTTGAGATGATAGAGTTTCATAACAAATCCATCTTTTTCGCATAGTTGAAAGAACAGGATCAGAAGATAGAAGTAAACTATTAAAAATATCTTCATTCTGTGATTGCCTGGAGCATTTTCTTGCGCTGAAAAGTTGAACATGCTTAAAATCTCGATTCCTCGCTTCCTGGGCTTCTTCTGTTAACTCTCCAAGTGGAAGACTATTCGATTCAATTATTATTTGACCATGACACAATACTTTGTGTACTGTTGGTGTTAGTTCCCTCCATGGATACAGAGACACAAGTAATTTAGAAATTTCAGATGTATATTCCCCAAATCGATTTCCATTAATTTTATGTTTACTATTCAGTGCCATTAAAATAGTGTTAACTCTTCGAAGCAACTCCTTGTCGATTCCAGTTATTTTTGAAGTAATTTCAAAATCACGAAAAACCTTCTCGCCGTATTACCGTCATTTGTACTACCGCAACTTTGGAAGTGGTTTGTCGATGTTTAATCCCATCTGAACTTAAAATTCTTGTTGGATTCTGCTTTTTCCGCTGCTCTCAGTTCTTTCAATTCTTCATTATTTTTGTTGATTTTGTAAGATTCTCTGGCACACTTCTATATTTGAGGTCGTATGCTATGTGTAAAAAGTAATCCAAAAATCGTATATTCTGGCATGAAGTGGTGAAATTCCGAAAGACAGGACTTCTTCATTAATACTTCTGCTTTTGTTTATATTTGAGAATTGCGACTTTTTCCCATTCTTATCCCCATTTACACATTAAGACAACATCACAGTTATGAATTTTCCTTAGTTGGTCTTCTGAAAAGTCTGACACAATTCTTGATGCTGTGTTTTCGAGCAAAGATGATATATCAATACAAGCTTCCACATCATTAACAGCAATAGGTGATGGTAGGATAGTTTGTTTTTTTCCTGGATCGCCTTGTATGATGGTAATATATTGTGTCCTTTTTCATGCAGAGCTTTCCTTAATATTTGGTACTTATTTCGACTGAGACCCAGTTCCAACATAAGCGCTATTGCTTCCTCTTCAGTAAAATTTGATTGTGATGTTGGAGTTGGTATACTTTCCACAATTCGCTTAAGTCGTTTTGGTGATGCATTAGGAAGAATAGTTGCAATATGTACGGCATCCATAGGTTGGTTTTCCTTTTTCAGCATTTCTTTAAATGTATCAGCAATTTCCTCATTTGAGATTGAAAAAAGTTTTTGTGTGACCCTCTTTTTTGGACCTTGAACATAAGTCTTCGTATGACTTGCAAGGCGCTCCTGTTGATGTGTTGTAAGTTGAGATTTCCGTAGTAGTTTCCATCCAACTACAAAATTTTAATCGAAATTTCTTTTGATTTCCATCCACAGACTTACTTTTTACATTAAAAAGTTTTAAAAAAGTTTTCAATTTTTGATATGCCTGTTTTGTCTGCTTTTCTACTATATGTAGTTTTTATATAATTTGAAATGTCTTCAATTCTTTCTGGCCCTTTTGAATATACACTCCATAAAACGGAACACAACTCTTCGTACTTTAATGTAATCATCATTGTAGATTTATTAAATATGGTACTTAAAATCTGAGAATTTTTGTCATTTCCGATACAGGTATTCCAAAGTAAAAAATTAAGAACTGTCTATCTATTAACATTTAGGACTATATTACTATAACCTGTAATTCAGTCATTGATATTTCTTATTAGTGAATCAATCGAAATTATCATTACCTGTATATTTTACCTACATGATCATAAACGAAACAGAACAAAATGATCTGTCAAAAAAATTTAGGTAAAAATAGTTATAAATTTCTGAAAATTTAAGCATAATAGGCCCTTTCAATTGTAAGGATAAGCAAACAAATTGAAAATAGGTAAATATAAGATTTAAACATGTTCTGTCATATTTAATACTAAAATTAAAAATTAAAGGATACAGGTTTAAATGAACATATTTTTGAATGTAATTGAGATACTGGCTTGAAATTTTTTGTAAAGGGTCGAGAATTCCCATATCTAACTAAAAAAAAGATATTAAAGGATAAATATGTTGTAGCTATCTGCGACCCTATTAAAATTTTGATATAAATCATAGTTTTAGAAATTTAACAAATATGTAATATATGACAAAATCTGTATTTATGAACAAAACTCAATGAAATCTTCAACGCTTGTTAAATTTGTCATATCAAATAAGAAAATGCAAAAAAAAAATTGAAAACGTCAAAGGGCATCCCGCAATTCCCAAAAATAGGAATCAAAATCCAAAAAATGGGATTTTTACATTTTTGCCAATAGGGTCCACATTTCTTTCAGGGCTGGGAAATACTTTTGGAGTAAATAGAAAACATATTGAGGTTTCCAAAACTGCTTTCAGTTTTCTGATCCCAGCTTTGGGATTTTAGAACATGTCGCCCAAAGTTGAAGTTTTGATAAAAAATAGGTCATATTCGGAAGGACGCAGTGGCAACATTTTCAAAAAATAGGACAAGTTTTTTACGCCAAAGCGTTCTGCGTAAAGATACCTTTTAGAAAACTATAAAATTGTTATATGTTCTTAAAGAAAATTTTATTTTATTAATAAAAGAGTTAAGACACATTTTGGGCAAAAAACGGCAAAAATCTAAAATTTTTTGAATTTTTAAATTAAAAAACGTATATTTTTGGATCTGTAAATGATATTGATCTGAAATTTTTTGTATATTATTGGAAATTTTGTTGTCTAACTAACAAGAAAGAGTCCATTTGGTCCAACATTACGCCCGGTATTCAAAAAAAGGCGGACCAAGGTATGGTAAATTTTGTATCACTAAATTTTTAAATGCCTATAACTCGGATATTATAAGAGATAAGTAGTATGTCCAAGCATGTTTTTTCAAGATCTCGTCGCGCTTTAAGAAAATATAAAAACTTTGTATTTGGGTGAAGAACAAAACAATGGCACGAGTTTAAAAATTTTACATGTCGTAGGTATACTACTTTGAGCCGCCACAGCTCCGTCCCTGGGGCATCTGCGGGGTTCATCTTCAAAACATAAACTCGAATACTCCTTGGCTAAGCTCACGCCAATCCCGATCGGATCAGCCGTTTAGAAATGCCAGATTTATTTCAAAAAAATTTATATTCTGCCCCACTGTGCGTTATCAAATACTACTCTTTTGGGTAGACCAGCGTTGCGCGTTCATATTGATCTAATTACGAAGATTTTAGGCAATTCACACGTACATAACCCGATCGTAAATAAAACTCATTGCAAGAGCGTAAAAAATACAGAAATTGCAAACAAAATATGTAAAAACAACAACATCATTTTCAAACAAGAGAGTAACTTGCAAAAAACTCATACACTCCCAAAACTTTTCAGGAATGCATAATAGTAAAAATACATAAAAACTATATTTTTATACCCTCCACCACCTCAGTGGTGATAGAGGGTATATTTAACTTTTGAGAAATATTCATCTCAGACCCAACAAAGTATATATATTCTGGGTCCTTATCAAATTCTGAGTCGATTTAGCTATGCCCGTCTGTCCGTGTAAAACACGCTCACGATAAAACGAAGCAATAGAATTTAACCAAATTCACCCAAAATGTTCTTTGTTTTCCTAAGTTGTTTGGTATTGAAATTTGAAACAACCTCGAAAAAAGTGAGCGTTTTTTACAATTTCTGATGCAATTTTCTCGAAAACTATGCAAGGTAATTCCATAAAAACCGGCATACATTCGTTTCTACACAAGAGCTTAATCTCTGCTTAAAATCGTAAAAAGTACATATTCCCGGAAATTTAGTTTTTTGTTAATAACTTCCGTCGTAATGTCGATATCTTCACCAAATTTTAGAAATTAAAATTTTATGATAAAAGAATTTATTCAGAGGAAAAATTTTTTGAATGGGTCCATAATTGGTCATAGCTCCCATACAAGGCCCCCTCCCGAAAACACTTAAACGCGCACAACTCATTACTAAATTAAGATATCGATATAAAATTTGGTACAAGTAATACTCTTATATACAGAAATGTTACAAGGAAAGTTTTTTTTTGGATCGGTTTTGCTTAAACAAAAAACCATGTCTGTTGAATTTTTTTCATCTGGAAGTATACGTTTTAGTGACTTCTGTATTAAAGTTGGGAAAGAACCACATTTCACAATAACAAAATACATTGTTTCCTAATTTGTATCTTCTTGATTTGTATGTTTTTGTTACTTCTGGAAGACAGTTTGAAGAGTGTTCACATTAATGTTGTATTTTATTCATCTGGAAGTGTGGATTGTAGTCACTTCCGTACAATTGCCAGACGAGAGCATACATTTTACAAAAACAAAATACATTGATTTCTAGTTTTCGCGTCTGGAAGTATACTTTTAGGTTACTTCCGGATGATAGTAAGAAGAGTACAAAAACAAAAATATATAAATACTCCATTTTTTAGCGTGAATGCGAAAAAAATAAAAATAAATAATGCAGAAATTTTGCTAAGTTCAGTGATGTTTTGTGTTTTGTTCAGTCATTTTCAGTTTTAATTATTCATCGTAAAACTTAAATGAGTTATTGAATTTAATGTTCATAGAAAAATAGTGTAATTAAAATATTGTGAATAAGTAATAAAAAACAATATGACAGTGTTTTGTTAAAAATCAACTGTTAATAAACCTTTAAGAAGGTTTTCTTATTTGGCGAAGTATATTAAATATATACCAAAAAGTATAAGGAAGGATTATATAAATAAAATTAAAAAGTAAGTTGTCATATTAAAATACTATTTTAGGAATATGTTAACAACTCTTAACGGCTTCCATTTCCATTATTTAAAAAAAAATCTAATATGTTTAATTAAAAATGTTTTTATATTAAATTTCGACTCTCTCTTAATTCGTTTAGGAGGTATAAGCATTTAAAGACTTTTTCAAGTTGTACATTTCGACTTTCATTTGATGAACATTGTATTTTTAACATATTTAGTTAAATCTTAACTTTAATATTTTTAAAACTATTTGCGCGTTTAGGTCTGGAATCATTATATTGAAATTAATACTACTGTTTTATACATAAATTATTTTTTGGCTTGGTCACTTGACACGAAATTGCCCATATAAGATATTTAATATTGAAATCAGATAGTTTTAAACCCACCTTTTTTTAAATATATACAATTTTATTAATTTTCATATAGCTTTGGATTTAATTATTATAATTATAGGTACTTTTTTAGTTATTAACACCAGGTCTTCCTATGACCTATCATATGATACTAATATTCTTAATATTTAGCATGCCGTTCGCAAGATATTGAACCTAAGTATTAGAAGAAAGCAAACAAAAAATAGTATTGCAATATTAGTGTCAAAAGCAACATCCCGTTTAGGGTCGTTAAGGTGTTTCTATCGTTATCACAGTGGGGCAGAATGGAAATTTTTTGGAAATAAATCTGGCATTTCTAAACGGCTGATCCGATCGGGATAAAATTTGGCGTGAGCGTAGCCAAGGAGTATTCGAGTTTAAGTTTTGAAGATGAACCCCGCAGATGCCCCAGGGACGGCTCAAAGTAGGGTACCTACGACATGTAAAATTTTTAAACTCGTGCCATTTTTTTTGTTTTTCACCCAATTTTATTTTTTTATATTTTCTGAAAGCGCGATGAGATCTTGAAAAAACATGCTTGGACATACTACTTATCTCTTATAATATCCGAGTTATAGGCATTTAAAAATTTAGTGATACAAAATTTACCATACCTTGGTCCGCCTTTTTTTGAATACCGGGCGTAATTTTGGACCAAATGGACTCAATTTTTTTTGTTAATTAGACAACAAAATTTCCAATAATATACAAAAAATTAAAGATCAATATCATTTACAGATCCAAAAATATACGTTTTTTAATTTAAAAATTCAAAAAATTTTAGTTTTTTGCCAAAAATGTGTCTTAACTCTTTTATTAATAAAATTAAAATTTCTTTAAGAACATATAACAATTTTATAGTTTTCTAAAAGGTATCTTTAAGCAGAACGCTTTGGCGTAAAAAACTTGTGCTATTTTTGAAAATGTTGCCACTGCGTCCTTCCGAATATGACCTACTTTTTATCAAAACTTCAACTTTGGGCGACATGTTCTAAAATCCCAAAGCTGGGATCAGAAAACTGAAAGCAGTTTTGGAAACCTCAATATGTTTTCTATTTACTCCAAAAGTATTTTCCCAGCCCTGAGAAATGGGCAAAAATGTAAAAATCCCATTTTTGGGATTTTCATTCCTATTTTTGGAAATTGCGGGATGCCCTTTGACCTTTTCAAATTTTTTTTTTTTTTTGCATTTTCTTATTTGAAATGACAAATTTAACAAGCGTTGAAGATTTTATTGAGTTTTGTTCATAAATAAAGATTTTGTCATATATTGCATATTTGTTAAATTTCTAAAACTATGATTTATATCAAAATTTTAATAGGGTCGCAGATAGCTACAACAATTTTGTCCATATTTATCCCTTAATACCTTTTTTTAGTTAGATATGGAAATTCTCGACCCTCTTAATAACAAAAAATTTCAAGCCAATATCTCAATACATTCAAAAAATATCTTCATTTAAACCTGTGTCCTTTAATTTCATCTTTTTCATATTTTAGTATTAAGTATGACAGAACATACATTTGGAGTTGAATAAAATATTTGGACAATTTTTAAAAATTATTTAGTTAATTATTTTATTAAAGACTATAACATTGTATATACAATAAAAAAATATAATTTTATTATGAGCCACGCACAACAAAACTTAAATCACCCCACACAAACCACCTTTCCCGCCCACCGAAATATAAAACACAATTTAATACAGTATCATAGCTTTTTTTATTTGAACTGTTTATCTTAAACGTAATACAATTAATTCTTACAACCTACTTATATAGTTAATTCTTAACACTACTTATTTTCTATAAAATAATCTGTCATATCGGTATACATATCTGTCATATCGGTATACATATAAGTCCTTTAAATCTTCCTCGTTTTGAGATGATAGAGTTTTATAACAAATCCATCTTTTTCGCATAGTTGAAAAAACAGGATCAGAAGATAGAAGTAAACTATTAAAAATATCTTCATTCTGTGATTGCCTGGAGCATTTTCTTGAGCTGAAAAGTTGAACATGCTTAAAATCTCGATTCCTCGCTTCCTGGGCTTCTTCTGTTAACTCTCCAAGTGGAAGAATATTCGATTCAATTATTATTTGACCATGATACAATACTTCGTGTACTGTTGGTGTTAGTTCCCTCCATGGATATAGAGATACAAGTAATTGAGAAATTTCAGATGTATATTCCCCAAATCGATTTCCATTAATTTTATGTTTACTATTCAGTGCCATTAAAATAGTGTTAACTCTTCGAAGCAACTCCTTGTTTATTCCAGTTTTGAAGTAATTTCAAAATCACGAAAAAACCTTCTCGCCGTATTACCGTCATTTGTACTACCGCACAGTGGGGCAGAATGGAATTTTTTGGCAATAAATCTGGCGTTTCTAAACGGCTAATCGATCAGAATAAAATTTTGGCGTGAGCGTAGCCAAGGAGTATTCGAGTTTAAGTTTTGAAGATGAACCCCGCAGATGTCCCAGGGACGGAGCTGTGGCGGCTCAAAGTAGGGTACCTACGACATGTAAAATTTTTAAACTCGTGCCATTTTTTGGTTTTTCACCCAAATACAAAGATTTTTATATTTGCTGAAAGCGCTCGACGAGATCTTGAAATAACATGCTTGGACATACTACTTATCTCTTATAATATCCGAGTTATAGGTACTTAAAAATTTAGTGATACAAAATTTACCATACCTTGGTCCACCTTATTTTGAATACCGGCGTAATTCTGGACCAAATGACTCAATTTTTTTGCATTTTCTTATTTGAGATGACAAATTTAACAAGCGTTGAAGATTTCATTGAGTTTTGTTCATAAATAAAGATTTTGTCATATATTACATATTTGTTAAATTTCTAAAACTATGATTTATATCAAAATTTTAATAGGGTCGCAGATAGCTACAACAATTTAGTCCATATTTATCCCTTAATATCTTTTTTTAGTTAGATATGGAAATTCTCGACCCTTTACAAACAATTTGAAGCCAATATTTCAATTATATTCAAAAATATGTTCATTTAAACATGTATCCTTTAATTTCATATTTTTCATATTTTAGTATTAAATATGACAGAACATGTTTAAATCTTATATTTACCTATTTTCTATTTGTTTGCTTATCCTTATAATTGAAAGGTCCTATTATGCTTAAATTTTCAGAAATTTATAACTATTTTTTACCTAAATTTTTTCGACAGATCATTTCGTTCTGTTTCGTTTATGATCATGTAGGTAAAAATATACAGGTAATGATAATTTCGATTCATTCACTAATAAGAAATATCAATGACTGAATTACAGGTTATAGTAATATAGTCCTAAATGTTAATAGGTAGACAGTTCGTAATGTTTTACTTTGGAATGACAAGAAGTAAACTTCTCAGATTTTAAGTACCATATTTAATAAATCTACAATGAAGATTACATTAAAGTACGAAGAGTTGTGTTCCGTTTTATGGAGTGTATCTTCAAAAGGGCCAGAAAGAATTGAAGACATTTCAAATTATATAAAAACTACATATAGTAGAAAAGTAGACAAAACAGGCATATCAAAAATTGAAAACTTTTTAAAACTTTTTGATGTAAAAAGTAAGTCTGTGGATGGAAATCAAAAGAAATTTCGATTAAAATTTTGTAGTTGGATGGAAACTACTACAAGAAATCTCAACTTACAACACATCAGCAGGAGCGCCTTGCAAGTCATACGAAGACTTATGTTCAAGGTCAAAAAAAAGAGGGTCACACAAAACTTTTTTCAATCTCAAATGAGGAAATTGTTGATACATTTAACGAAATGCTGAAAAAGGAAAACCAACCTATGGATGCCGTACATATTGCAACTATTCTTCCTAATGCATCACCAAAACGACTTAAGCGAATATATTTTAGTATTAAATATGACAGAACATGTTTAAATCTTATATTTACCTATTTTCTATTTGTTTGCTTATTCTTATAATTGAAAGGTCCTATTATGCTTAAATTTTCTGAAATTTATAACTATTTTTTACCAAATTTTTTCGACAGATCATTTCGTTCTGTTTCGTTTATGATCATGTAGGTAAAAATGTACAGGTAATGATAATTTCGATTCATTCACTAATAAGAAATATCAATGACTGAATTACAGGTTATAGTCCTAAATGTTAATAGGTAGACAGTTCGTAATTTTTTACTTTGGAATACCTGTATCGGAAATGACAAGAATTGGTATATAAGTAAACTTCTCAGATTTTAAGTACCATATTTAATAAATCTACAATGAAGATTACATTAAAGTACGAAGAGTTGTGTTCCGTTTTATGGAGTGTATCTTCAAAAGGGCCAGAAAGAATTGAAGACATTTCAAATTATATAAAAACTACATATAGTAAAAAGTAAGTCTGTGGATGGAAATCAAAAGAAATTTTGATTAAAATTTTGTAGTTGGATGGAAGTAGTCAAAGAAAACAACAAAAGATTTAGTGGAATATTTAAAAGATGAAATAAATGCACTGGAGCCCATTTGCATAAAAATAAAGGAATTTCTATTAACGTATCATATCAGCTAAGCTTAACAATGATTGATGGAAAGGTCAGCAATGCCATAACAGAAACTTCTTCCTTCTGGAGATGCTCAATATGTAATGAGAAAAAGTCTCAATTCTCAAATATAAACAAAAGCAGAAGTATTAATGAAGAAGTCCTGTCTTTCGGAATTTCACCACTTCATGTCAGAATAGATTTTTGGATTACTTTTTACACATAGCATACGACCTCAAATATAGAAGTGTGCCACTTTTCAGCTCAAGAAAATGCTCCAGGCAATCACAGAATGAAGATATTTTTAATAGTTTACTTCTATCTTCTGATCCTGTTCTTTCAACTATGCGAAAAAGATGGATTTGTTATGAAACTCTATCATCTCAAAAAGAACTTATACTACCTTCTGGATATGTATACCGATATGACAGATTATTTTATAGAAAATAAGTAGTGTTAGGAATTAACTAACTTAATACTAAAATATGAAATTAAAGGATACAGGTTTAAATGAACATATTTTTTTTTTTGAATGTAATTGAGATATTGGCTTGAAATTTTTTGTAAAGGGTCGAGAATTTCCATATCTAACTAAAAAAAGATATTAAGGGATAAATATGGACTAAATTGTTGTAGCTATCTGCGACCCTATTAAAATTTTGATATAAATCATAGTTTTAGAAATTTAACAAATATGTAATATATGACAAAATCTTTATTTATGAACAAAACTCAATGAAATCTTCAACGCTTGTTAAATTTGTGATTTCAAATAAGAAAATGCGAAAAAAATGAAAAGGTCAAAGGGCATCCCGCAATTCCCAAAAATAGGAATGAAAATCCCAAAAATGGGATTTTTTACATTTTTGCCCATAGGGTCCACATTTCTTTCAGGGCTAGGAAAATACTTTTGGAGTAAATAGAATACATATTGAGGTTTCCAAAACTGCTTTCAGTTTTCTGATCCCAGCTTTGGGATTTTAGAACATGTTGCCCAAAGTTGAAGTTTTGATAAAAAATAGGTCATATTCGGAAGGACGCAGTGACAAAATTTTCAAAAAAGATTTTTACGCCAAAGCGTTCTGCGTAAAGATACCTTTTAGAAAATTATAAAATTGTTATATGTTCTAAAAGAAAATTTTATTTTATTAATAAAAGAGTTAAGACACATTTTGGGCAAAAAAAGGCAAAAATCTAAAATTTTTTGAATTTTTAAATTAAAAAACGTATATTTTTGGGTCTGTAAATGAATATCTGAAATTTTTTGTATATTATTGGAAATTTTGTTGTCTAACTAACAAGAAAGAGTCCATTTGGTCCAAAATTACGCCCGGTATTCAAAAAAAGGCGGACCAAGGTATGGTAAATTTTGTATCACTAAAGATCTTTTCAAGATCTCGTCGAGCGCTTCGGACCCTTCGGATCTAAATGCTCTAACCCCAGGACATTTCCTAAGAGGAGCCCCGATAATGGCTCTCCCTGAACAAAAATCTCAAAATATATCTCTTGTTAATAGGTGGGAAAAATTGAAAGCTATGCATCATCAATTCTTAATACGCTGGAAAAATGGTTATCTTAAATGGAAAAACTCTACTACAAATCTTAAAATCGGAGATTTCGTCGTTATAATGGACGCCTTACGAATGGCGTCTAGGAAGAATCGAAAATACTTATTTTGGTTCAGATAATAATGTACGCGTAGCCGACGTTCGCATAAATTAGATTAGAATTTTAGCCTAGATTAAAATTCTTTTTATATATTTTAATTACTCTAACACTTTTCACATTAATCGCTCATTTAACGTTTCTCATTTTTACACTTTTACACCTAACAATCCCTAAACCGTCTACCCACTACCCAGCGCAACACCCGAAGGGATCCGACATTGTACCAATGCAAACTTTGTTTGAGGTTCCATGCCATATGGCTTTGCCCAAAATTCCTGAACACGGCCGTCATTCGGAGGATTGAGGTGGTCATTAGGCACAAATACTGTGTCAACTGTTTGGCCAAAAGCCATATTGTTCGGGACTGTACCTCAATTTCAAGCTGCAGTAGATGCCACCGGTTGCATCGAATGAATACCGAAGATTCGTATTACCGTCGGCAACTAAACGAGCCAGCAACATCATCAACGGCCTAAGCCACACAGACACAGCCTACTATCAACGATTCACAGACATCAACAGAATCAACCACCACACACATCAACCGCTCAAACCGCTACCCTCATCGTAGTGGAATAAAATAAATATCATTATTGTAAATGTATATATATCTGCAATATCAATAATTCCCCTTTTAGAGAACTCTTTAAGTTTGATTTTATGATTCTAGTCTCAATATTACAGAAAATTAGAAAAAACAGTTGAAGAACGAAAAAGTACCAGACAGTGCCTTTTTATATATTTTCATTAAATCAGGATGACGCATGTTAAATTTTCAACCAGAAACCAAAAAAAAATCGCATAAAGATTTTTATACAATCAGGAAGCTACATGTCCAATTTAATGTTTTTAGGTTCAATATTATAGAAAATTCGAAAAGTATTAGTAAAAGAACAAAAAAAGTACCAGAGTATGCTTTTTCAATTTTCGTTCAATTGGGATACTGCGTGTTTAATTTATGTTTATAAATTCAATATTTTAGAAAGCTCTAAAAGTACCAGTACCAGTGAATTACGAAAAAGTACCAAAGGACCAATCTTATTTAATTTCATGTTCCTAAGTTCAATATTATAGAAAATTCAAAAAGTACCAGAAAATATTCCAGTTTAAATTTTCATTTACTCAAGTCCCTGATTGCTTTTAAAGATTCTAATTAACTCCGGGCTCCACATGCTTAATTTCATGTGTCTAGGATCAATATTATAAAAAGCACAAAAAGTACCTTTTGAAGAACGAAAAAGTACCCTTTATAGGTTCTCACTTAATCCAGGCTCTAAACGCTTAATTTCATGTTTCTAGGTTCAATATTATAGAAAATTCAAAATGTACCTTTTAAAGAACGGAAAAGTACCAAAAAGTCCCCTTTTATAGGTCCTCACTTAATCCGGGCTCTATATGCTTAATTTCACGTTCCTAGGTTCAATATTATACAAAAATCCAAAAAGTACCTTTTGAAGAACGAAAAGGTTTCAAAAAGTCCCCTTTTATATGTTCTCACTTAATCCATACTCTACATACTTAATTTCATGTTTCTAGGTTCAATATTATAAAAATTCAAAAAGTACCTTTTGATGAACGAAAAGTCCTCTTTTATAGATTCTCATTTACTCCAGGCTCTACATGCTTAATTTCATGTTTCTAGGTTAAATTTTATAGAAAACCCAAAAAGTACCTTTTGTAGAACGAAACAGTACCAAAAAGTCTCCTTTTATAGATTCTTATTTACTCCAGGCTCTACATGCTTAATTTCATGTTTCTAGGTTAAATTTTATAGAAAACTCAAAAAGTACCTTTTGAAGAACGAAAAAGTACCAAAAGTCCCCTTTTATAGGTTCTCACTTAATCCATCCTCTACATACTTGATTTCACGTTTCTATGTTCAATATTATAGGAAATTAAAAAAGTACCTTTTGAAGAACGAAAAAGTACCCCTTTTATAGATTCTCATTTACTCCGGGCTCTAAACGCTTAATTTCATGTTTCTAGGTTCAATATTATAGAAAATTCAAAAAGTACCTTTTGTAGAACGAAACAGTACCAAAAAGTCTCCTTTTATAAATTCTCATTTACTCCGGGCTCTACATGCTTAATTTCATGTTTCTAGGTTCAATATTATACAAAAATCCAAACAGTACCTTTGAAGAACGAAAAAGTACCAAAAGTCCCCTTTTATAGGTTCTCACTTAATCCATCCTCTACATACTTAATTTCATGCTTCCAGGTTCAATATTACAGGAAATTCAAAAAGTACCTTTTGTAGAACGAAAAAATACCAAAAAGTCCCCTTTTATAGATTCTCATTTACTCCGGGCTCTACATTCTTAATTTCATGTTTCTTGGTTCAATATTATAGGAAATGCAAAAAGTACCCTTTGAAGAACGAAAAAGTACCAAAAAGTCCCCTTTTATAGATTCTCATTTACTGCGGGCTTTACATGCTTAATTTCATGTTTCTAGGTTCAATATTATACAAAAATCCAAAAAGTACCTTTTGAAGAACGAAAAAGTACCAAAAGTCCCCTTTTATAGGTTCTCACTTAATCCATCCTCTACATACTTAATTTCATGTTTCTAGGTTCAATATTATAGGAAATTCAAAAAGTACCTTTTGAAGAACGAAAAAATACCAAAAAGTCCCCTTTTATAGATTCTCATTTACTCCGGGCTCTACATTCTTAATTTCATGTTTCTTGGTTCAATATTATAGGAAATTCAAAAAGTACCTTTTGAAGAACAAAAAGTACCAAAAAGTTCCCTTTTATAGATTCTCATTTACTCCGGGCTCTACATACTTAATTTCATGTTTCTAGGTTCAATATTATACAAAAATCCAAACAGTACCTTTTGAAGAACGAAAAAGTACCAAAAGTCCCCTTTTATAGGTTCTCACTTAATCCATCCTCTACATACTTAATTTCATGCTTCTAGGTTCAATATTATAGGAAATTCAAAAAGTACCTTTTGTAGAACGAAAAAATACCAAAAAGTCCCCTTTTATAGATTCTCATTTACTCCGGGCTCTACATTCTTAATTTCATGTTTCTTGGTTCAGTATTATAGGAAATTCAAAAAGTACCTTTTGAAGAACGAAAAAGTACCAAAAAGTCCCCTTTTATAGATTCTCATTTACTCCGGGCTCTACATGCTTAATTTCATGTTTCTAGGTTCAATATTATACAAAAATCCAAAAAGTAACTTTTGAAGAACGAAGAAGTACCAAAAGTCCCCTTTTAGGTTCTCACTTAATCCGGGCTATACATACATAATTACATATTTCTAGGTTCAATATTATAGAAAATTCAAAAAGTACTTTTTAAAGAAAGAAAAAGTATCATAAAGTCGCCTTTTATAGGCTCTCACATAATCTGGGTTCTACATGCTTAATTTCATGTTTCTAGGTTCAATATTATAGAAATTTCAAAAAAGTACTTTTTGAAGAACGAAAAAGTAACAAAAAGTCCCCTTTATAGGTTCCCACATAATCCGGGCTCTACATACATAATTTCATGTTTCAATATTATGGAAATTTCAAAAGGTACCTTTTGAAGAACGAAAAAGTACCAAAAGGTCCCTGTTTATGGGTTGTCACTTACTCCGGGCTTTTCACGTTTCTAGGTTCGAAATTATACAAAAATCCAAAAAGTACCTTTTGAAGAACGAAAAAGTACCAAGAGTCCCCTTTCATAGGTTCTCACTTAATCTATCCTCTACATACTTAATTTCATGTTTCTAGGTTCAATATTATAGGAAATTCAAAAAGGACCTTTTGAAGAAGAAAAAAGTGCCAAAAGTGCCCCTTTTATAGATTCTCATTTACTCCGGGCTCTACATTTATTTTTTCTAAGTTAAATTTTATAGAAAACTCAAAAAGTACCTTTTGTAGAACGAAAAAGTACCGAAAAGTCCCTTTAATATTAATTTCATGTTTCGATTTCAATATCAAAGAGAACTCAGAAGGTACCAGATGGAGAATGAAAAAGTACCAAAAAATACTTCCAAATAACACCTCATTAGCATATTTAGTGTTTCTAAATCTAAAAATTTTATCTAAACTGGATCATTGTGTTTGAATAAAATTAAATTTCCAGTTTTTATCCCTTTTGGTACTTTTTTTCTACCCATTAACGAAATAAAAATTCTATTCCAAAATGTTGCAGCATCGTAGTGGGAGCCCGTTATTATGAATTTATATGCATAAGTTAATAAACCAAATCAATGTGTCATGAAAAAAGTACAAAAAAATAGGTACAATTTTCACCCCTTAAACATCCGAATATCCAAAAAGTACTAAATTTATATTTTTATTTTTTCGTCAAGTTATGAAGGAGTCAAAAATATTGTTTGAATGTTCACAGGTTTAAAAGATACATGGGGTGCAAAAAAAGTACCAAAATACAGTTTTTACCCGTTTATTCCCTAAAGGGGCCGAAATTGAAAAAAAGTACCAGAAACCTGTCCGCTTATTTTTTAAATGAACGACGATAAGCTTTAAACTATTTTGTATCTTTTCTAGTTTAGGAGATATGAGGTTACCGATTTTACCCGTTTTTACCCTTTTTTACCCCTAAACATTCGAATTTCCAAAATCCCGTCTTAGTGGATCTATTGGTGGGAGACCAACCCTGTCCAAATTTCAGCTATTTAGCTTTAACCGTTTTAGGCTGTGCGATGATGAATCAGTCAATCAGTCAGTCAGTCAGTGACGTTAGAATTTTATTATTATAGATAGATAAAATGTCAAATATTCAATGCCATTTTACGAGAAAATGGTTGAGAGAAAAAACAGACATCATATTCTGGCCCAGCAGCTAAAAATACATCAAAAATAGTCAAATAGCGCCCCGCATATGGGAGGTTTATGGGAAGCTGGCGTCAAAAGCTTCAAAATCCACTTTAGCTGGCACACATAAATTTAATTTTGAAGAATTCTCTACTCTGCTTGCGCGAATAGAAAGTGTTTTAAATTCACGACCAATATCACCGATGTCAGAAGACCCAGATGACCTGCAGGCCCTTACTCCGAGTCATTTTCTCCGCGGTGCACCATTGGTATTCGCGACAGAAATACCGCCTGACAATTTGTCGTTATTGAATCG
The DNA here is from genome assembly GCF_022045245.1 of Lucilia cuprina. Classification (NCBI taxonomy): domain Eukaryota; kingdom Metazoa; phylum Arthropoda; class Insecta; order Diptera; family Calliphoridae; genus Lucilia; species Lucilia cuprina. The sequence goes on along the minus strand of NC_060949.1, from coordinate 10,854,415 downwards.
GTGGGAACGAATGAAAGCACTACATCATAAATTTGGTCAACGATGGAAAAATGAGTACCTTCTGGAGCTACACAAGAGGTACAAATGGCAGAATCTACGACGGGATCTATAGACTGGTGATTTCGTTATCATCAAGGATGAGCTTCTTCCTCCATGCGACTGGAGGTTAGGTAGAATAGAAGCCGTACACGTTGGTCGGGATAAGCGCGTAAGAGTCGTGTTAGAACATATAGTGGCGTCGTGACCCGACCAATAGTAAAATTATGCATGCTCCCGTTATGTGAAAAGTCTGTAGATTAGTTTGTTCTTGTCCATACAATGTCGTGTCTATGTGTTCCAAAGCCAATTTTTTCGACCTTAATCTGCCTCTGTTTTTGTTTTTTTTAAATATCTTTCCAGAATGGACCCAGCTCAAAATCCAGAATTGTCTGTTTCATCTACCATCCGCTGCGTTACTGCAAGATGTTTCGCAAATTGTCATTGGAGTACTGTTTTTTCTCGGTCCCATCAGATTGGGAGCTGTATTTCGATGGGGGCTTGCCAGATCTGTTGCGATCTGCACCACACCCTGCTTCATCCCGTGAATGCAGGTCAGGGATCCCGGCAAAATCGTCGTCCTCAGCAGAAGCGAACCCAACCACGATCACAGGCAGCCGTGCGGGGAAATCGTCAGCACACCAACCCACCGCAGCAAAGAGCTCAACAACGGCTGAACAATAAATTAAAAATTCTAAAACTTATTTTTTTAGGGACATTGAATATTATATTTACGAATGATGCATCTAAATTCTGTCAAATTAAGTTTTTATATCTTAAATTTTCCTGTAGAAATGTATACTAAAGTCGGATTTGAAATATGTTTCGCAATTTTCGTTCTATAAAAAAATGTCGCCCAAATAATAAACAAAATAATTACGCCAATATTAGCGCTGTTCCAATATTCAGATATACAACTTGTAAAAAAATTGCGTTTTTATAGCAACAAAAGTGTCGCTCATTTGCATTTCAGGCGACGACAAGTATGTATCAATTATATACATACGTAGATACATACGTAGATACATACATACATACATACATACATACATACATACATACATACATACATACATACATACATACATACATACATACATACATACATACATACATACATACATACATACATACATATATACATACAAACATACATACATACATACATACATACATACATACATACATACATACATACATACATACATACATAATTGCAAAGTCTTACCATCAGTTCATCCAAAATGGGAAGATTTTTGTTATTAGTTAATCCTTTATTAAAAACAGATGCATGATTCCACATTGGATCTGGAGCTAGTATTATTTCATCAGAATTAAATTTTACATCGTGAATTTGAATGGATTTTATTGGTCCATCCATTTTATTCATTACTTCGAGATGACCTGAACCCGGCCGTAATTTTTGAATTTCAATGCTTTGTTCAAATGGAACATGTTCTGAATTAGAAGCTCTTGAGCTAGTCTCCATTCTTCCCACAACTGCATCAAAACCAGGTTGCAATCCATATACACCATTTGCAGCCTACAAATAAAATAATTGAAAGTGTAATGTTTATTATTGTGTGAGTTAATTTAGACAAATTAGCAAATTTAACAAAAAAAGTAAGACGACTGGTTATTATTTGTATCATGTTGCTCATTTTCTACAGGGCTGGTATATAAAAAAAATCGTTTCGATAAAAAGGACTTTGAATGTTTAGTGACATTTTACTATTTATACCCTACACCACTTAAATGGGTAGTGTAAGGCAAGATTTTTATAAAAAAAAATTACTTTTTATAGTTGTATACATTTTTGAATCTAAAAATATTGCAGGAACTTATAATTTCCTTTTTCTTGTTTTGTTATTCTTGAACAATACATAAACCAAGCTAAATGTGTATGAGTACGTTACTTGCTGATGTTTGCTTTAATTGTTGCGAGTCTTATTATTTCCCTTAATTTGTATTAACATTTTTTCTTTGCTCTTATCAGCTTACGATTTTTTTATCAACACCTAATCTATATATATAAAATTCTAACGTCACTGACTGATTGACTGATTCATCATCGCACAGCCTAAACGGTTAAAGCTAAATAGCTGAAATTTGGTTGGTCTCCCACCAAATAGATCCACTAAGACGGGATTTTTGGAAATTCGAATGTTTAGGGGGTAAAAAAGGGTAAAAACGGGTAAAATCGGTAACCTCATATCTCCTGAAAATTGTACTTTTTTTTGAAACATTGATTTTGGTTCATGAAACATTGATTTTGGTTTATTAACTTATACATATAAATACATAATAATGGGCTCCCACTACGATGCTGCAACATTGTGGAATAGAATTTTTATTTCGTTAATGGGTAGAAAAAAAGGACCAAAAGGGGTAAAAACTGGAAATTTGATTTTATTCAAACACAATGATCCAGTTTAGATAAAATTTTTAGATTTAGAAACACTAAATATGCTAATGAGGTGTTATTTGGAACCCCGGTACTTTTTCATTCTCCATCTGGTTCCTTTTGAGTTTTCTTTGATATTGAAATCGAAACATGAAATTAATATTAAAGGGACTTTTCGGTACTTTTTCGTTCTACACAGGTATTTTTTTGAGTTTTCTTTAAAATTAAACCTAGAAGCATGAAATTAAGCATGTAGAGCCCGGAGTAAATGAGAATCTATAAAAGGGGGCTTTTTGGTACTTTTTCGTACTTCGACTGGTACTTTTTGAGTTTTCTATTAAATTTAACCTAGAAATATGAAATTAAGCATGTAGAGCCCGAAGTAAATGAGAATCTATAAAAGGGGACTTTTTGGTACTTTTTCGTTCTACAAAAAGTACTTTTTGAGTTTTCTATAAAATTTAACTTAGAAAAAATAAATTCAGCACGTAGAGCCCGGAGTAAATGAGAATCTATAAAAGGTACTTTTTGGATTTTTGTATAATTTTGAACCTAGAAACGTGAAAAGCCCGGAGTAAGTGACAACCCATAAACAGGGACCTTTTGGTACTTTTTCGTTCTTCAAAAGGTACCTTTTGAAATTTTCATAATATTGAAACATGAAATTATGTATGTAGAGCCCGGATTATGTGGGAACCTATAAAGGGGACTTTTTGGTACTTTTTCGTTCTTCAAAAAGTAATTTTTGAAATTTCTATAATATTGAACCTAGAAACATGAAATTAAGCATGTAGAACCAGATTATGTGAGTGCCTATAAAAGGGGACTTTATGATACTTTTTCTTTCTTTAAAAAAGTACTTTTTGAATTTTCTGTAATATTGAACCTAGAAATATGTAATTATATATGTATAGCCCGGATTAAGTGAGAAACCATAAAGAGGGACTTTTTGGTACCTTTCTGTTCTTCGCCTGGTAGTTTTTGAAATTTCTATAATACTGAACCTAGAAACATGTAATTAAGTATGTAGAGCCCGGATTAAGTGACAACCTATAAAAGGGCACTTGTTGGTACTTTCGTTCTTCAAAAAGTACTTTTTGAAATTTCTATAATGTTGAATCTAGAAACATGAAATTAAACACGTAGAGCCTGGATTATGTGAGAACCTTTAAAAGAGGACTTTTTGGTACTTTTTCGTTCTTTAAAAGGTACTTTCTGAATTTTCTACAATACTGAACTAGAAACATGTAATTAAGTATGAATGGCCCGGATTAAGTGAGAACCCATAAAAGGGAACTTTTTCGTTCTACAAAAGGTACTTTTTGAAATTTCTATAATTTTGAATCCAGAAACATGAAATTAAGCATGTATGTCCCGGATTAAGTGAGAACCTATAGGGACTTTTTGGTACTTTTTCGTTCTTCAAAAGGTACTTTTTGAAATTTCTATAACATTGAACCTAGAAACGTGAAATTAAGCATATAAAGACCGTAGTAAATGATAACCTATAGAAGGGGACTTTTTAGTATTTTTCGTTCTTCAAAAGGTACTTTTTAAAATTTCTATAATATTGAACCTAGAAACGTGAAATTAAGCATATAGAGACCGTAGTAAATGAGAACCTATAGAAGGGGACTTTTTAGTATTTTTCGTTCTTCAAAAGGTACTTTTTAAAATTTCTATAATATTGAACCTAGAAACGTGAAATTAAGCATATAGAGACCGTAGTAAATGATAACAAATGAAAGGGGAGTTTTGGGTACTTTTTCGCTCCTCAAAAAGTATTTCTTGAAATTTCTATGTAGAGCCAGGATTAAGTGGGAACCCATAAAGGGGGCTTTTTGGTAATTTTTCGATCTTCAAAAGGCATTACAATTGGCGATCTAAAGAAACAAATATTATTAAGAATTAATACATTAAATAAAAACTAATTTAAATTTTAATATATATTTCATTTTCCTTTTTCTATATAAAACAGTTTTAAACCATTATTAAGTTAATAATCTTTTTTGGACATCTATATATAAAGGAGTAGCGTTACTGACTGACTGATACATCATCGCACAGCCCAAACGGCTGAACCTAGAATCATGAAATTTTGACAGTAGATGTGTTTTTGGTTATGTAGATCCACTAAGGAGCGATTTTTGGAAATTTGCACATTTACGGGTAAAAAGGGGAAAAACGGGTAAAACAGGATTTCTTAAATATCTACATATATAAAATTCTAACGTTGCTGACTGACTGACTGACTGACTGACTGATTGACTGATTCATCATCGCACAGCCTAAACGGTTAAAGCTAAAGAGCTGAAATTTGGACAGGGGGTTGGTCTCCCACCAAATAGATCCACTAAGACGGGATTTTTGGAAATTCGAATGTTTAGGGGGTAAAAAAGGGTAAAAACGGGTAAAATCGGTAACCTCATATCTCCTAAACTAGAAAAAATACAAAAGTAGTTTAAAGCTTATCGTCGTTCATATAAAAAATATGCGGACAGATGTCTGGTACTTTTTTCAATTTCGGCCCCTTTAGGGAATAAAAGGGTAAAAACTGTATTTTGGTACTTTTTTGCACCCCATGTATCTTTTAAACCAGTAAACATTCAAACAATATTTTTGACTCCTTCATAACTTGACGAAAAAATAAAAATATAAATTTAGTACTTTTTGGATATTCGGATGTTTAAGGGGTGAAAATTGTACCTATTTTTGGTACTTTTTTCATAAAACAGTGATTTTGGTTTATTAACTTATACATATAAATACGTAATAACTGGCTCCAACTACGATGTTGCAACATTTTGGAATAGAATTTTTATTTCGTTAATGGGTAGAAAAAAGTACCAAAAGGGGTAAAAACTGGAAATTTGATTTTATTCAAACACAATGATCCAATTTAGATAAAATTTTTAGATTTAGAAACACTAAATATGCTAATGAGGTGTTATTTGGAAATCCGGTACCAAGTGATATTTTTTGGTACTTTTTCATTCTCCATCTGGTAGTTTTTGAGTTTTCTTTGGTATTGAAATCGAAACATGAAATTAAAAATAAAGAGATTTTTCGGTACTTTTTCGTTCTACACAGGTATTTTCTTGAGTTTTCTTTAAAATAAACCTAGAAACATGAAATTAAGCATGTAGAGCCCGGAGTAAGTGAGAATCTATAAAAGGGGACTTTTTTAAATTTAAATTTAACCTAGAAACATGAAATTAAGCATGTAGAGTACGTAGTAAATGAGAATCTATAAAAACGGACTTTTTGGTACTTTTTCGTTCTACAAAAGGTACTTTTTGAGTTTTCTATAAAATTTAACCTAGAAAAATGAAATTAAGCATATACAGCCCGGAGTAAATGAGAATCTATAAAAGGGGACTTTTTGGTACTTTTTCGTTCTTCAAAAGGTACTTTTTGAATTTCGTATAATATTGAACCTAGAAACATGAAATTAAGTATGTAGAGCCCGGAGTAAATGAGAATCTATAAAAGGGGACTTTTTGGTACTTTTTCGTTCTTTAAAAGGTACTTTTGTGAATTTCCTATAATATTAAACCTAGAAACATGAAATTAAGTATGTAGAGGATGGATTAAGTGAGAACCTATAAAAGGGGACTTTTGGTACTTTTTCGTTCTTCAAAAGGTACTTTTTGGATTTTTGTATAATATTGAACCTAGAAACATGAAATTAAGCATGTAGAGGCCGGAATAAATGAGAATCTATAAAAGGAGACTTTTTGGTACTGTTTCGTTTTACAAAAGGTACTTTTTGAGTTCTATAAAATTTTTGTATAATATTGAACCTAGAAACATGAAATTAAGCATGTAGAGCCCGGAGTAAATGAGAATCTATAAAAGGAGACTTTTTGGTACTGTTTCGTTCTACAAAAGGTACTTTTTGAGTTCTATAATATTTAACCTAGAAACATAAAATTAAGCATGTAGAGCCCGGAGTAAATGAAAATCTATAAAAGGAGACTTTTCGTTCATCAAAAGGTACTTTTTGAATTTTTTATAATATTGAACCTAGAAACATGAATTTAAGTATGTAGAGCCTGGATTAAGTGAGAACATATAAAAGGGGACTTTTTGATACCTTTTCGTTCTTCAAAAGGCACTTTTTGTGTTTTTTATAATATTGATCCAAGAAACATGAAATTAAGCATGTGGAGCCCGGAGTTATTTAGAATCCATAAAAGCAATCAGGGACTTGAGTGAATGAAAATTTAAACTGGAATATTTTCTGGTACTTTTTGAATTTTCTATAATATTGAACTTAGGAACATGAAATTAAATAAAATATGTCCTTTGGTACTTTTTCGTACTTCACTGGTACTGGTACTTTTAGATCTTTCTAAAATATTGAATATATAAACATAAAATTAAACACGCAGTATCCCAATTGAACGAAAATTAAAAAAGCATACTCTGGTACTTTTTTGTTCTTTTAGTAATACTTTTCGAATTTTCTATAATATTGAACCTAAAAACATTAAATTGGACATGTAGCTTCCTGATTGTATAAAAATCTTTATGCGATTTTTTTGGTTTCTGGTTGAAAATTAAACATGCGTCATCCTGATTTAATGAAAATATATAAAAAGGCACTGTCTGGTACTTTTTCGTTCTTCAACTGTTTTTTCTAATTTTCTGTAATATTGAGACTAAAATCATAAAATCAAACTTAAAGAGTTCACTATAAGGGGAATTTTTGATATTGCAGATATATATACATTAACAATAATGATATTTTATTCCATTACGATGAGGGTAGCGAAGCACACTGGGTATAGCTAGTTAAATTATATTTATATATCATTGTTAAGTAAATATATCATTATTAAGTAAACCCTTTTTAGTACGAAAAATGAATTGTCAAATTGTTGTAATAATTTGCTGAATTGCCATTTTTGTATAAATCTAAAGCTTTCTTTATTTTAATCTTGAAATAAAACGGTCACTTGTAAATCATCAGTCGTTGTGAAAACATTAAAATATCTCTCCCGCTCTTCAACATTATTTCTCAGTGCTGTGAACAAAATAAGGTACAAAAAAACTCTAACTCCACTTATTTTAATTATTAGCCCGGCAGAACAAAAGGTGCATTTCCTCATTCCCCAAAACCCTTAATCTCTTATTAAATAGAAAATAAATATTTTTTTAATTCCCAGCTTTCATTCTTTTTCCCCCGCAACCGCATATAGTTATTATAACACGGACGAGAGTTCTAATAATTATTAAAAATTTATTTTAAATTGCTTCATTTGTTTTCCCCCGCTCTACCAGTCTACAGAAGTAAGTCTAGTCTATTTCATTCTGCTTAAACCCTATAGTTTTACTGTGTTTTAAGGGTAAATATCGCATAATGATAAATCATTGCCTGATTTTTATTTGTGCCTTATGGTTCAAAAATCACGTTAAATCGTAGTATTGCAAATACATGAAATTCACCTAAAATATTTATTACTATCCGTTTTGTTATTGAAAATCAGAACCATAAGAAGTTATGATTTAAAATCTCAGACTACCTCAAAAAAATTATGTTTTTTGGTAATTCTTAGCTAGTTTTCTCAGAAACTACAAAAGACAATTTGATGAATTTTGTCACACATTATTTTTTTCTGCTACGGATCAAGTATGTTAAAAATCAAACCAATTGGTTCAAAATTGCCCATAGCCCCCATACAAAGCTATATTTTCCCGGAAATTAGTTTATCGTTAATAACTCCCTCAAATATTTCGATATCAACACAAAATTTTGTAAATATGGTATGAATACAAATCATAATATCCGATTTTTTTTTCAAAAATTACTCTTAGCTCCCATAAAGGGTTTACTTCTGAAAATCATTTAATACCACATAATTCCTTATTAAATAATAATATTTGGATAAAATATTATCTTTTAATAATGAGTATGTGTATAGATAAATCATTCTGATGAAATGTTTTCGAACCCGTACGAAGGTCCACTGCCAAAACTCACTTTGTATAAATTTTCCTGGACCTAATCAAAAATGATGGGGGGTATATTGATTTTGTCATTCCGTTTGTAACACATCGAAATATAGACCCTCAAAAGTATATATATTCTGGGTCGTCATTAAATTCTAAGACGATCTAGCCATGTCTGTCCGTCCGTCTGTTGAAAGCACTATAGAGTCCGAATGGAAAGAACTAGAGGGTTAAATTTTCACATAAATATTTTTATAAGCAAAGTTTGTATGTTTCCACGTTTTCGGATAGCCCCCATACAAGTGGCCCCTCGAAAAGCAGCTTTAACAGTCATAACTTGTTTAAAAATACGAATATAGAAATGAAATTCGACATAAGAAAGATTCTTATGACCCAAAATCACTATGCAAAATTTTATGAGCATCGGTCCATAATTGACCCTACCCCCCATATAAGGTCCCCTTCACAAAAGGACTTTAACCCTCATTACTGGCTTAAAACTACTAGTATATAGATGAAATTCGAGTTTCATACGAGTCAAAATCTATCTAAAAAATTTAATGAGGATTGATCCATGATTGATCCTACTCCCCATATAAGGTTCCATTTAAAAAATGACTG
>NC_060949.1:10827899-10840399 GCF_022045245.1 Lucilia cuprina | reverse complement strand
CTGATCACAGATTGTTATTGTTATCTTTATTGTTTTCTCGAATTGAGAGTTATTTAAAGTACATTTTTAAAGAGTTATATAAAAATAAATTTTAAGGGGAGATAAGAATGAGTTTCTAGTAAGATTTAAGTGTATAAGGAACCACAGCCGATTTAAATTCGAATTTTTGTGAAAATGTAATATGAATATATACTTTACTCTATTTTAGGATCGTATTTCAACATTTCGCCAAATCATAACATTTGGTCCCATAAGTAATTTAATGCCATGTTTAATCATGAAGTCTGCACCAATGATAACCTGGTCCATGATATCGGGAACAATAAATACATGATATACGCTTAAGCTTGCAATGGTTAATTTCGCATTTAATTCACCATGGACAGTGGCATGGTACGTAGACTTACCCCGTATAGTGGTTTAATTATTTTCTTTAGTAAATCAGGTCTTATGATATACTGCGATGCTCCTATGTCTATAGTACAAATTTTCCTTCGACCATTGATGTACCCACTAGCAGTAAGATTACTATGAAGATTGGGAGCTAGCTCTTTCCTCTCAGTGCTAGCTCGTTTTAGTTTAAAGGAGACTTTTGTGATGGTTGATGATTTCCCCGCTCCACAGTGGGGCAGAATCGAAATTTTTTGGAAATAAATCTGGCATTTCTAAACGGCTGGTCCGATCGGGATAAAATTTGGCGTGAGCGTAGCCAAGGAGTATTCGAGTTTAAGTTTTGAAGACGAACCCCGCAGATGTCCCAGGGACGGAGCTGTGGCGGCTCAAATTAGGGTACCTACGACATGTAAAATTTTTAAACTCGTGCCATTTTTTGTTTTTCATCACATACTATTATCTCTTATAATATCCGAGTTATAGGCATTTAAAAATTTAGTGATACAAAATTTACCATAACTTGGTCCGCCTTTTTTTGAATACCGGGCGTAATTTTGGACCAAATGGACTTTTTAATTTAAAAATTTATAAAATTTTAGATTTTTGCCGTTTTATTGCCAAAAATGTGTCTTAACTCTTTTATTAATAAAATAAAATTTTCTTTGAGAACATATAACAATTTTATAGTTTTCTAAAAGGTATCTTTACGCAGAATGCTTTGGCGTAAAAAACTTGTCCTATTTTTTTTAAATGTTGCCACTGCGTCCTTCCGAATATGACCTATTTTTTTTATCAAAACTTCAAATTTGGGCGACATGTTCTAAAAACCTTAAGCTGAGATCAGAAAACTGAAAGCAGTTTTGGAAACCTCAATATGATTTATATTTACTCCAAAAGTATTTTCCCAGCCCTGAATGAAATGTGGACCCTATGGGCAAAAATGTAAAAAATCCTATTTTTGGGATTTTCATTCCTATTTTTGGGAATTGCGGGATGCCCTTTGACCTTTTCATTTTTTTTGCATTTTCTTATTTGAAATGACAAATTTAACAAGCGTGGAAAATTTCATTGAGTTTTGTTCATAAATAAAGATTTTGTCATATATTACATATTTGTTTAATTTCTAAAATTATGATTTATATCAAAATTTTAATAGGGTCGCAGATAGCTACAACAATTTAGTCCATATTTATCCCTTAATATAATTTTTTAGTTAGATATGGAAATTCTCGACCCTTTACAAAAAATTTCAAGCCAATATCTCAATGTGTCCTTTAATTTCATCTTTTTCATATTTTAGTATTAAATATGACAGAACATATTTAAATCTTATATTTACCTATTTTCTATTTGTTTGCTTATCCTTATAATTGAAAGATCCTATTATGCTTAAATTTTCAGAAATTTATGACTATTTTTACCTAAATTTTTTCGACAGATCATTTCGTTCTGTTTCGTTTATGATCATGTAGGTAAAAATATAATGTAATGATAATTTCGTTTCATTCACTAATAAGAAATATCAATGACTGAATTACAGGTTATAGTAATATAGTCCTAAATGTTAATAGCTAGACAATTCGTAATTTTTTACTATGGAATACCTGTATCGGAAATGACAAGAATTGGTTGTTCCACTTTAAGTTCTTCGAACTTCATGACTGCTTTTTATTATGCAATCCCGCTTCTGACACTAATTGTTGGAATTGGTATAAAGAAAACCAGGTAACTCCGTTCTTTTTTAAAAATTATTTAAACTTATTTTTTTGTAAACAAATAGAGAAAAACGTTGCCTCACATGTAGTAGAGGAAAATTATATTTAGGAAATTAGAAATAAAAAATGTGTTTTTATACCCTACACCACTATAGTGGGGAGGGTATTATGCGTTTGTGCTGATGTTGGTAACACACAAAAATATTGGTCCTATACCTTAAAGTATACCGATCAATTCAAAATTATTTTTTAAGTCGATTAAGACATGTCCGTCCGGCTGGCTGACTGTCCATGTAAACCTTGTGCGCAAGGTACAGGCCGCAATTTTCAAGATAATTTGATGAAATGGACCAAGTATGTTTTTGGCACAGGGATGAAACCTATTGAAAATGGTTGAAATCGGTCTATTATTTCACCTAGTCCCTATACAACAGTACAACCGTAATTATGGCTTTTTATGCCATAATTACGTCAAATATACTATTATCTCTTTAAAAAATGGTACAAATAAGTTTTATAATTTCGTAATGATCGGCCCCTATTTGGCCCTAGCTCCCATACGAACCTCTTTTCAAAAAATGTCTTAAACGTTTTAAATTGACTTGTGACCATTTGTATCGCAATGAAACTCAACAAAACTAACTATTATTAAAAAATATATCATTTTCCTAAATTTAATGACCTATACTCCTATATAAAGCCTTATTTAGAAAATTTTCTTTTTATCAGTAAATTGCTTAAATACTTTGGAATTAAGGTAAACATAAAAATTTTAAAAATATAATAATGGTGTAGGGTATTATATGGTCAGCAATGCCTGACTATACTTTCCTACTTGTTGCCTACTGAATATGTTTGTATATCTAATAATAATATATAAAATATATAATACTGGAATTTTGTAAATACATATGCATTTTTACAGAAGGAATCAAGTTGATAAATCATACATTCTCTAGAATATTCGACTCAGAGGTATCATTTGTAATGGTTTTTAAAGCCGAATCCAATGATCTATTAATCATAAATAACGGTCTCCTCGTAACAAAAACATTCAAATTATATTCATATTTTGGGGGGTGTGATGTACTTTTTTTGGAATCTAAAAATTTAAATGGCGCCGCATAAAGTAATCCAAGAGGCCTTGTCCAAGAAAAACCGAAACGACCTATACCTTTGTATAGGAAGCCAGATCGCTTAGACTCAGCTAATGAGTTTTATGGTCTCCACCAAAATCCAATGAGTTTTTTATGGTTCTCCACCATGTACCAAAGTAAAATATGGGTTATAAATCCGAATGCATATGGTTATAATGTAGAACACGAAAAACAGTAACGCGGTGTCGTTATCCGACGCTGCACACCAATCCAATGCGGTAGTGAAACAGCCTTAAGAGATAACGGCAAGGACACACGACAATCTTCCTTCACCCAGACCTGAATTACAAATGGATGTAATGTACTTCGCATGAAATCAAAACGCGCGAAGCTGTCATGGTTGTTGTTTTTTATAACAACAATGCTGTGGTAAAATAACTCGTTTTGGTTTTTGCGAAGTACATCATACCCCCTTTGTTTAAGAAAAAATGTACAATTTTTAAATACTAAAAAGTGTATTTTTTGTAACCACTCATCAGCCATCGATATACTCAAAACATTTTGGGAATCACAATAAAAAATATTTTTGAAGCTGCGTATAATATTTAAATTAATGATACCCTACACCAGTCATTATGTATGTTAAAAATGGGGATTATTAAAAAAATAAAGCATTTGGTTTATTTTTTTAACTTTATTTTGCAATATTTTTACTTTTTATTTGGCAAAAAGAGATTTTTTTAAGAGGGCTCAAAGGGGAGTTGGCCAAAATATTGCTCTATCCTTAAAAATGTTGGTAGGGGAGTTAAGTCTTCTTCAATATTATTTATGTAGAACTTAAAAGTGTTATTAGTGTAAGTGAATTTTGACCTTTAAGTCATTTTCTGAAAGGGAGTTTGTATGGGGGATAGGGTCAAATGAAGCCCGATCATTACAAAAATCGGTAGTGTCATTTAAAGTTCTATAAAAATAAGTTTTGTCGACTTTTGTTAACATAATAGATCAATTAATTAATTATACGCCAAAAGGCCCTATATGAAGCGTGTGTGCCAAATTTCATCCAATTATCTTGAAAATTGCGGCCTGTAGCTTGCGCACAAGGTTTACATGAATAGCCAGCCAGACGGACGGACGGACATAGCTTAATTAGCCGATTGGTATACTTTAAGGTATATACTTATAGGACGAATATTTTTGTATGTTACAAACATCAGCACAAACCCAATATACCCTCTCCACTAAAGTTGTGTAGGGTATAAAAATTGCGTGCACTAACGATATTTTCATAAAAAGGGTCCAGCATATTTAAATCTGTTTTATCTAAATATGTACATTAATTTAACTGAAAGAGATCATCATCAGATTTTTACAAATCGACATAAAACAAATGACACAGGAAGACATCTTCTTTAAAACGTAACTGCCGCACGAAGTTTCATATAATTTTCTTACTTGGACATGTTTGACAGCGCAAGATATGTTCATCCGAGAAATGTGAGAACTGTGAAGAATCTTACCGGACACATACATAATACGTTAGCATTAAAACAAAAATGAATTTATGAATGGTCCACACTACTTACAAGTAAACTTATTATTTTGTTTATCTCAACAGCCCCAATTGAAAATGTAAAGACAAGTAAAACAAATAAAAACGCATAGAATTAGGATAAAGTTTGGACAATAGTTATTTATTGAATTCAAGGGAAGAGATTACCATTAAGTTGGGATGCTAGTTAAACAAGAAAGATAGCTTAAAACGGAAACTACATTTTGGACATCTGGGCCAGGTTAACAGATTGTTTTGGGGCATTATGAGGGAAAGAGATAATCTGATTTTCATACCTTTCAGCCTTGATATAGATTAAAGAAAAAGGGGAAAAACTTTGCTCATCCCTTATATTAAGGCCGAAGACCTATGCTGTGGCATTAACATTGCCGCTCGCCTTGCAAGATATGCAAAATGAAAAGTGGAATGTGTCATCCGGGCCATGTCTAAGATGTTGTTGTCTCGATAAGAATGGGAAAACATATATATTAGAATACTTAATTCAATTGTATGTAATCATATAATTCATTATTTTAGATTAATAAGATATAACTTAATTTAAAATTAAATGAAAATATAAAGATGTAAGCATACTACTTGTTAATTCATAATAAGAAATACAAAATTCATAAGTATGTAGTAAAGAATGAGTACGTTTTATCATTTGCTTGATAATAAGCCTAAAAGTGCATTCATAATTTCTACTATAAATATGGTACTTTATGCTGTTGGAAAACCTATTAGAACACGTCTTGGTATATAACCTTAGGATATATATCCACCCCAATTTTTATGTCAATGGTGGCAGATTCGTAGAACTTCAAATCTGTTAGGAATAAATCGCGTAAGTTCTTTTTATATGATTGTGCTGGGGTGTGAATCGTTATACGATTGTCCACACGGAAAGTGCCTTTGATCTTGAAAGTGAAATCATATCTCGATTTCAAAACAATTGGACAAATAGTCTCTTCGATAAATCTCTTGGAAACACGACTAATGGGCGATCCAGAATCTAATAAGCAACGAGCGTGAGATGCTGTGGATCCAATTTTTACCAAAACTGTGGGAAGAAGGATCAAAGTGTTCTGGTAAATAATTTCAGTCAATGAGGTTGGGTTCGATATAGACTTTTCAGGAGAGGATTTTTTGGTGGTGGACGAATCGAGAGATCGAGAAGAAATAGACGGACGCAGATCCGGAGATTGTGATTGGGATCGAGACTGATTTGAACGCAAAAGATCTTTAACCAATGTAGGGCTGACATGTAGTAGCGTATGATGAAATTTGCTACAATGCTTACATCCATGCTAGGAAAAGCATGTTCCCTTAGAATGATCGTGTGCCAAACAATTAGTACAATACTTGTTCTCACGGACGACATGGATGCGATCGAACATATTAATCTCTAAGAACTTTCGGCATAACCAAAGTGGATGGATGATGAACCGTAGTATATTTTAACGATTTGACCGAGTCGCCAATAGTTCGGTGGGAGGTTTTCATACATAGTACCTTCCAACAATTTTTACTATATATTTTAGTATGTATTGTTCGTGAAATTTCCTCTTGGGATTACGAATAAATCAAAAAGAGCACTCGTTTATTACCTTTAACTAATTTATTACTAATGAATTAGTTTATGAATTAAAAATTAGTGTTACAACTCGTAGAAGTTTTATCGAAAATTTAAGAATATTTTGTTGAAATTTTGTAAGAATTTTTGTAAGAATCTGTTCTATATGGTTTTTATTTTTTGTATGACCTAGTAAAAATAGATGAAAAACTCGTAAACACATAAATAAGAACATATGTATATTGATTTAATAAAATATATTTCCTTTAAATTCCCAAATTTTATTTTTTAATTAGTTATAAATAACTTAATTTGGTTTATAAACAAGTGCACGTTGGTAACACTTGATTCAAAATGATTGGAAAATACAAGTGAGTACACACCTGTGCCCAAAACAGCCACCCCACACACTTATATGCCATCTTGCGATACTTGCATGCACCGAAAATCTCGAGTAGCTCCGGTCATCAAGGAGAGAATTGAACCAACTGCTCATCTTCAGAAAATAGTTTCCAGCTTTCGCATTTCGACAAAATAGTTTGCACGATATCATCCATAGCAATCAACAATAGCCTGGAGTATAAATTTCATCAAAGACATCTATAATCAACAACAGCCTGGAGTATAAATTTCATCAAAGACACCTATAATCAGCAATAGTATTAGGTATAAATTTCATCAGTCATCTATAATCAATAACAGTCTGAAGTATAAATTTCAATTTCATCATCATAATCACCACAATCACAACCGTCATCATTATTCAATAGCAGAAATTGTCATCATCACAAAAATCATCCCTAGCCATCAACAATATCCAAGACAACATCCCAGATAAGTACTTGTTAAGTAGCTTGAAGTTTGTTTTTTCCTTGCCTTATTATGTGGCGCCTAAAACAAATCCACCAATTTCAACGTAAATTTTAGTATTTTTTTTTAATTTTTTTTACTATAACCAAAAAAAATCAAGTTCTGTTTTAATGTCTGTTTTAATAGATAGTGAGTCTGTCCGCGATCCAATGTACTCATTGATATGGAGAGGATCCATGCCAATGGTATAGCAGGGAACTGGCAATGTAGCTGAGGCACCCTTAGCGAGTTTTCACTAAAGCTCAGCTCGATTTGGAGCTTTTTTTTCTTTTCGGTCCACAACATTATCAAAATTAAGAGTCAAAAATATATAATTCAGGACAAAATTTGTAAAACCATTCGATTCAGTTTCTCATTAAAATAATTTTCGGCACTTCGACACCCATCCAAATTTGAATTAGAATTATTAACAACAATTAGAAACATTTCGGCCTAAATTTAAATTTTCCCACTAATTATTTTTAAGATATTCATAGTTTTTAATATAAGATTTCAAATAGTATATTAATTCGCCATCTGGCTTAAGTTAAATATCTGTGAAACAACCATAATCAAATTTGAATATATTGAACATTTAAGTCAACTTTAATATGACTTCTATTTAAACAGGCTATAGATGTAGGTATCGAGATGTGATTTCGTGAATGGGTTAGTTTCACAGATTTGAAGAACTACCATGGTTTAGGGGAGGGTTTATATATATAGGCAATAACACCAGGATCTACAAGTAAGAGTCTGCGAAATTAACATGCACTGGTACAATAGTATTATGTTGTCCTGTTTTTGCTATCGCTACAACGTACCACCGCCCATGCCCGACGAGCATTCGCCGTGCACATCTGAAAAGTTACCAGTGTGGTAGCGATAGGAAAAACAACACTAAGAGTAGGATGGATGAAATGTTTAGTCTGGTAATTCCTTGGTCATTCAGGATACTTGAATTGAAAATATTTACTTAGTGAAACGTGACAGATAAGAAATGGCGCCCAACGTGGGGCACGGCCTTAACATAGTTAGTCTTTCTCCCCCACATTTTGCGACAGAAACTTATTTTGCCACAAATGTGGTCTTCAGAATACCGTAAGTCCCAAATGCTCAATTTATCAGGGAAACCAGAGTGTGTTGGAATAGAGGCGCGTTCCCGAAATCCATATCCTAAACCCCAATAGAAGAAAAAATACCTTTTACATCGGAAAGAGTCATCTAATAAAATATTCCAGAAAACTACACATCCAGAAAATACAGACTTGATTTATCCACGTAAACCACTACACATTCGAATTAAAGAGTATGAGGAAGCCAACGAAAGGATATTCGGACCATTTACTAGGATTTTAAAAGCCCGAAACAGACATAAGGAACGAAAACGCATTAGGACATGATACATAGATTTACACAACCATCGATATAAACGGTTACCCTATACAAGGACTGCAAGATAGTGGAGCTTCAGTTACAGTTCTGGGTAAGGATTGTTTAGATTTTGTCGATAAGGCCAAATTGGTTATCTATCCATTTTCGTCTGAAATTAGAACAGCAGATGGTAGGTTAAATTCTATCTTGGGTCGCGTGAGAGCTGATATTTGCTTTAAGAGAATCACTCGTTCTGTGGATTTCATCCTAGTTCACTTCACTTAAATTACCACTTTACTTACGACTTGAGTTTTTGAAGGCATTTAATTTAATTAGATTTGAATTGGATAGTATAGATACTTGCTTGAAAGAAGATTCCTTCCCTAGAATGCACTCACTGAATCCAGAACAGCAGAGAACTTTAGAAGCCGTAATTGAAATATTCCCTTGTTTTACTCGAAAAGGCTTAGGCAAGACTTCACTTGAGTTACATTGTGTAGATACAGGAAAGGTAGTTCCAGTTAAGGAAAAGTACGGTTTAAAAGTTAATGTTTGGAGAGTTGGATAGGATGTTATCCTTGGGACTCATTGAACCGAGCGTGAGTCCGTGGAACAATAGAGTAACATTTGTACAGAAAGGAGATAAGGTCAGAATTTGTTTGGATGCCCGGCAGCTCAATGACTTGACCATTAAGGACGCCTATCCACTCCCTCATATAGAAGGACTTTTGGACTCATAGCCGAGAGAAAACAGCGTTCACCGTGCCTGGGAGACCCTTGTACCATTTCACGGTCATGCCTTTTGGGTTGTGCAACGCGGCCCAAAAGTTATGCCGATTAATGGACAAGGTAATTCCACGACTCAGAGAGAAAGTGTTTGTCTATTTGGATGACCTGCTGGTGGTATCTCCAAATTTTGAGGAGCATCTTCGACGTTTGTCTGAAGTGGCAATTTGTTTAGACAAGGCAGGATTAACCATCAACGTTAGCAAGTCCAAATTCTGTTGTCATGAGCTTAGATATTTAGGGAACATCGTTGGTGGCGGAATCTTAAAACCAGATCCAGAAAAGATACAAGCAATCGTCGAATTACAATATCCAAAATCCGTCAAACAGCTTCGTAGTTTCCTAGGCTCCACGGGATGGTACCGTATGTTTATATCCGACTACACAACTATTACCGCACCTATAAGTGACACGTTGAAAAAAACAAAAAATTTGTATTCTCTGACGAAGCCAAGGCAGCGTTCGACAAACTGAAACAGTTTTTAACAGCAAGTCCCGTATTAACGCACTCAGATTTTAATAAAACCTTCTACATTCAGTGCGATGCCTCTGACACAGGGAGGAGCGGTATTATTTTAAGAGGATTCGGACATTGGTGAACACCCGATCGCATATTTTTCAAGAAAATTTACTCCAGCCCAAAGAAATTATTCCGTAACAGAGCATGAATGTCTAGGTGTGAATTTTATAGAAATAACAGTCGTCGCTGAAGTGGCTGATGTCACAGCGAGATTTAAGCGGACGACTTGCTCGATGGAGTTTTCAACTTCAGTGCTTTTCTTTTGAGATTCGGCATCGAAAAGGAGCTCAAAACATCGTTCCGGATACGTTGTCAAGATATCCAGAGTTTAGAAGTGCGGATTATACAGATTTAATAAAAACAGTCAAGGAAAACCAGAATAGCCTTCCAGATATGAAAGTCGTAGACAATTTTGTTTATAAGAGAACCATTCCATATGAAGGGGATGTTAACAGGGAAAACCATACATGGAAGTTATGGATTCCTGCTGTTCTAACTGAAAAAGGTAATCGCAAATGCACATGAACCACCTAACGTTGCTCAGGGAGGCATTGGAAAAACCATCCACCGAATTAGAGAACATTTTTACTGGCCATACCTCAATGTTCAAGTTAGAGAATTCATAAACCACTGCGAGGCATTGGAAAAACCATCCACCGAATTAGAGAACATTTTTACTGGCCATACCTCAATGTTCAAGTTAGAGAATTCATAAACCATTGCGACACTTGTAAAGAATGTAAGCCGTCTAATAAAGTTTTAAAACCACCAATGGGTCAAGAGCCTAACGCATGCAAACCATTTCAACGTATATACATAGATTTCTTAGGTCCTTATGTCCGCTCAAAAAGAGGAAATTGTTTCATATTTATAGTCCTGGATTACTTCTCGAAGTATGTGTTATTAAAAACAATGGCCAATGCTAGTTCAAAGAATGTTATAAACTTTTTAATACAAGAAGTCTTTTATAAGATTGGTTGTCCAGAGACTTTAATATCTGATAACGGCCAGCAATACGTGAGTAAAGATTTTGCAGAACTTATGACCAGTTTTGGAATTGAACATCTACGCACCGCGAATTATGCGCCACAAGCAAACACATCCGAACGAGTAAATCAATCAATATTAGCTGCCATACGTTCATATTTGGAAACAAATCAAACCGCTTGGGATTTACACCTTTGCGAAATTGAATGCGCATTAAGATCAGCGTACATTCTGCCATAGGCGTGACTCCATACTTCGTACTATTTGATTTCTCATGCGTTAGCTTACAACCTAACTAGAAAATTGGACTTATTAGAGGATGGTGAAAACCGAGTATAGAACCGAAGTGAATTTTTAGAACTAATACGGGACAACGTAAAACAAGACCTACACAAAAGCTATAAAGTTAATGCCCGAAGATACAATGTAAGATGTAGTGCAACTAAGTTCAGACCAGGTCAGGAAGTATTCCGCCGAAATTTTCAGGTGTCCGACTTTTCTAAACAAATCTCTGCAAAGTTATGCAAGAAGTTTCTCAAATGCAGAAGACACCTATAATCAGCAATAGTATTAGGTATAAATTTCATCAGACATATATAATCAACAACAGTCTGAAGTATAAATTTCAATTTCATCATCATAATCACAACAATCACAACCGTCGTCATTATTCAATAGCAGAAATTGTCATCATCACAAAAATCATCCCTAGCCATCAACAATATCCAGGACAACAACCCAGATAAGTACTTGTTAAGTAGCTTGAACTTTGTTTTCCCCTTGCCTAATTATGTGGCGCCTAAAACAAATCCACCAATTTCAACGTAAATTTTAGTAGTTTTTTTAAGTTTTTTTACTATAACCAAACAAAAAAATCAAGTTCTGTTTTAATAGTTTTTTCAGCTCGATTTGAAGCTTTTTTTGTTTTCGGTCCACAACATTATCAAAAGAGTCACAATATTTAATTCAGGACAAAATTTGTAAAACCATTCGATTCAGTTTCTCATTAAAATAATTTTAGGCATTTCGACACCCATCCAAATTTGAATTAAAATTATTAACAACAATTAGAAACATTTCGGCCTGAATTTAAATTACCTCACTAATTATTTTTAAGATATTCATAGTTTTCAATGTAAGATTTCAAATTCCATAATAAGTTCAAAATTTCTTGTTGGAAATTAAATAGTCCTTTTAATGCAATTCGTTACCAGTTATCTACCTTTTCATTTTACAACAAAAGTCACACAATAGTTTTGTCATTCGAAAAGAAATAACCATTGCACAGTGGGGCAGAATGGAAATTTTTTGGAAATAAATATGGCATTTCTAAACGGCTGATCCGATCGGGATAAAATGTGGCGTGAGCGTAGCCAAGGAGTATTCGAGTTTAAGTTTTGAAGATGAACCCCGCAGATGTCCCAGGGACGGAGCTGTGGCGGCTCAAAGTAGGGTACCTACGACATGTAAAATTTTTAAACTCGTGCCATTTTTTTGTTTTTCACCCAAATACAAAAATTTTTATTTAGATATTCTGAAAGCGCTCGATGAGATTTTGAAAAAACATGCTTGGACATACTACTTATCTCTTATAATATCCGAGTTATAGGCATTTAAAAATTTAGTGATACAAAATTTACCATACCTTGGTCCGCCT
>NC_060949.1:10825789-10827799 GCF_022045245.1 Lucilia cuprina | reverse complement strand
TTTTAAATGTAAAATACTTACTTTTTATATGAAATTTGAAAACAAATAGTGAAAAAATAAAAATAAGTAAATTAAAATGTGGTGTGTAGTCAAAAATTGCAATAATAATAATAATAATAATAATACTAATAATAATAATAATAATAATAATAATAATAACAATAATAATAATAATAATAATAATGATAATAATAATAATAATAATAATAATAAAATCAAAATTTTATAAAATCTTAGTTGGAACTGGCTCATCACAGCAAATGTGATAAAAAAGTAAAAACCCTATTTTTCGTTCAAGAATGAACTTCAAAATAAGACAGCTTAATGAAGAACTCAGAGATAGTATGATATCAAGAAAAAAGTATAAAATGATAATGACTTGAACTTTCATATAACAATAATATGTAATAATAATTAATAAAGTTAAATATTCCTAATAACATACAGCGTAAAATACATTTTATTTTATTACACATAAATAAGTTTTAAACATAATTATTTACTTTCTATTATAAATCACATACAATTTTCATATCATACAATCAGTTGTAGGCGCTGACACCGACAATTCCGTTATTTTAATGTACTCTTTTACTATTTTTTTGTGACGTCAACAGTGTTTGTTTTGTTATGTTTTAAATGTAAAATAGTTACTTTTTACATGAAATTTGAAAACAAATAGAGAAAAAATAAAAAAGGTATATTAAAAATTAAAATGTCAAAATCATGTGCAATACTTTTTTAACTTTCCTTCAGATCCAAGCTTTTAGTAATGGATAAGTTTTTGTTGACGCAAAAATCTGCATGGAGCATTTCAAAACCGAAGACTTTGAAAACAACTTACAATTGGAAATAGGTTAGTATGAAGCTTAATTCCCAAATGATTTCTGTAATAAATAGATTAGTCGCTATTATATTTTCGCATAATATAACTATAGTTGTATCATGATATTTTCCAATATTGTCTTTAAAAAATATATGGAAAATTCTCTTCTTAATTTCGATTTTAGGGTTCAAAAAAATAATAAAAAGATAATGAATTGAACTTTAATATAGCAATAATATGTAATAATAATTAATAAAGTTAAATATTCCTAATAACATAAAACGTAAAATACATTTTATTTTATTACACATAAATTAGTTTTAAATGTAATTATTTACTTTTCTATTATAAATTGTCACGTTTCACCAAGTTAATATTTTCAATTCGAGTATCCTGAATGACCAAGGTATTACCAGGCTAAACATTTCATCCATCCTACTCTTGGCGTTGTTTTTCCTATCGCTATCACACTGGTAACTTTTGTGCACAGATGTGCACGGCTAATGCTCGTCGGGCATGGGTGGTGGTACGTTGTAGCGATAGCAAAAACAGGACAACGTAATAGTATTGTACCAGTGCATGTTAATTTTGCAGACTCTTCCTTGTAGGACCTGGTGTTATTAGCTGAGCCTACCGTTAAAGATATTAAAATAAGCTTAATGTAAAATATTTTAAGTATAAGACAATTCAGGGATTATATAAATTTAAGGTAAAATCTCCTAAGTTTAAAGGAAAATTGGGGATATAGTTATTTTTAATTATTGGGATAATATTCAATAATTAGGAACTAACTTGGTTCAATAATAAAGAATTAATGTTTAATTTTGATTGAACAGAAAATAATAGAAACAATGTACTATGTCTTTTGTTCATTAAAATATCCAAATCAATGAATGGATCAGTATCTTAATTTTCTGTTCCTTCAAGATTAAACAAATTTATGTCCGACAATTTATGTGTTTAGTCAGAGTTAGCAGCTAAATTTTCTTTTTAATGCAATGCACAGTGGGGTAGAATAGAAATTTTTTGGAAATAAATCTGGCATTTCTAAACGGCTGATCCGATCGGGATAAAATTTGGCGTGAGCTTAGCCAAGGAGTATTCGAGTTTATGTTTTGAAGATGAACCCCGCAGATGCCCCAGGGACGGAGCTGTGGCGGCTCAAAGTAGTATACCTACGACAT
>NC_060949.1:10787790-10825689 GCF_022045245.1 Lucilia cuprina | reverse complement strand
TTAACAGAGAATAAAAGTAAATGTTAGTAACAGTACCTTCAAGTAATAAATTGGTAGTTAAAATTGCACTCAAGAGTAAAGAGCAGATGGGAAAGGGAACTATGGGGTTTTAATAATAGGATTTATATACTCAAGAGTAATTAAAATTGACAAGTTGAAAAAGGGGATGAATAATTATGACATAGATGCATATAATTAAAGAGAACATGAAACGAAGAATTTTATAGGAACGTTAAAGAAAGAAAAACCAAGGAATAAAAATTAATGTGATGATCACCCTACAGAACCATCAAAAGAACTAAATATCAAATGTTGTTATTTTTTCTCCTAATTTATATTTACAATACAAGGATCTTCTCTAAATTGTATGGACTTACTGATAAATAGGATAAAAGCCTCCACTGCGAACACAAATTGATTCTCACGTTCGCAGGAATCTGGATGGATTTTTACTAATTGTTCTCTGTTCTTATGCAATGATAAACAACATAAACTTATTATTTTATCTCAACAACAAAACCCCAATTGACAATGCAAAGAAAAGTAAAACAAATAAAAATGCATAGAATTAGGTTAAAGTTTGGACAATAGTTATTTATTGAATTCAAGGGAAAAGATTACCTTTGGCATTAACATATATAGTAAATACGGTAGCATATAAAATAATAAATTGCTTAAACATCAGAAGTTTAATATGGCTAAGATCTAAGATCACTTCTTTATTAAGCCTTTATTTTTTCTACTATGCATGAATGTAAAGGTTCTAATAGTTTCTTAGATATACGAATATTTCTATTTTTTCATGAGGGGTCTTCAAGTTCCCCAGATTAGAGTCCGCCCTTTTTCCTCTAAAATGTTCAGATAAATATTAAAGGAATTTATGCAAAGTTTGATGAATCTAGTGTTTTTTTCCTAGATAAACAATATTTTGAATTTTATTTATTTATGGGAGATGTCAAGTCCATATTAAAAGTCCGCTCATTATACTCTAAATGTTCAGATGGATCTCAAACTTCTTTAAGTAAAATTGGAAGATTCTAGATCTAATAGTTTCTCAGATGTATGCATTTTTCTATTTAATTCATGTAGGAGCTCCAAGCCCTTTCCCTCCAAAATTTGGAATAGGTAATATGCTACTTTTTATTTGGAATTTTCAAGTGGGCGAGGAGCTACGCCCACATTAAGAAAATATGAAATTCGTATATATGAGATAATATAACAGTTAGAGTCCTTACATTTTGTCGGAGGTACATTAGTGTCAATATGATTATGTGGGATAAAAAGTGGGAGGACTATCGTTAGGGGGCGTGGCACCTCCCAAATAAATTAAATACAAATATTCGTTTATCTTGGAAACCATTACAGTTAGAATCTTAAATTTTTGCACGAATAACTTTAACATCCATGTAAACATTTTGGGTAATAAATTGGCGGACTACCCATGAGGGGAGCAGCACCTCCCATATAAATTAAATACAAGAATTCTTTTATCTTGGAAACTTAGAATCATAAATTTTTCACGAATAACAGGGGGACTTGGCACCAAATATATGAATTAAATACATAGTTTCGTATATCTTGAAAACTATTATATAATTCAAATTTTTCATAGAAAGATAGAAATTGGCGAACTAGCAATAATTTGCTTGGCATCTCTCATATGTAACATATTGTTAATCAGAAAACTATTGTGGTACACCCAGTGTGTTTTGCTACCCTAAAATGGGAGATGCCATTCAATTAATTACAAGATTTTAACTGCAATACTTTCCAAAATAAACGAATATGGGAGGTACCACACCTCCTGCTGCTAGTTCGCTTACTTTTTATCCTAATTAATCATATTGAGACTTATGTGGTTCCGACCAAGTTTGAGGGCTCTAAATAGTCTATAGTCTATAGTTCCTTCCAGATATACAGGAAGGTACTTTTAAAATTTAAAAAATTCGGTCCAGACGTTTAGCCATCTATAGACTTCAAAAACATAAATAAAATTCAAAATATTGCAAGTGCCAACACTGATTCATGCATTAGATCAGGAGTGCCCAAAAGTTCCTTATAAAAATGTGTAAATGTAGTAGTGCATTGCAATTAAATAGAAAAAAAAACATTTCTTTCATATTTGCCGTGTACGTATATAACAATTTTGTAAAGAATGAAAAAAAACCAGTAAGAGTGCTATATTCGTTTGTGCCGAATCTTATATACCCTTCACCATAGTGTTAAACATCTTTTATAAATTTACATTTACATTATTATTACATCAAAAGCTAAACAAAAAGAAGAACAACAAGGCTAAACGAAATAAAACACAAAATGCACAAGGCATCTAAATCAACAGACATCTAAACATACATAACGAAAAACACAGAAAAACAAAAATAACGCAATGACGCCAACAGCATCCAAACCAAGGGTGCCCAAGCCCTATGCGCTTGATACTCTTTTGTTTTTGTAAATGCGCTTAGCTATAGACAGTGTGTTTTCTATACACTTATATGCGCTTAACACTAGCAATACGTTGTTGTTGTTCTTAACAGTATACAAGCAAGAGTAAAACAACAACACTTTCGTATTCATTGCTGGTAAACATTGACGAGACGTAGATTATGTTTTTGTTTATCGTAAAAAATCTTTTAAAAAGAACTTGGAAAAAATTTGTGTTAGTTTTAAATTTCAAACTTACATTATTCGCATAAAAATTATTGTACAATAACTCACAATCTACTCTCATATAATTGAAAACGTTTTAAATACTTTTTTCTATTCATTAAAAAATATATTTGCAAAACAAAAGGGAAAATTATTTTATTTTAACAAAAAATGCAAATCATATTTTTTTGCTGTGTATTTTTTGTATGTTTGGATTCCAAACATACAAAAAAATACACAGTTGAATAAAATCAAATACATCTACACACACACGTGTACATCTTTTTCTATATACAGTGTTTTTGTTGCTTTTTTAACAATTTTTTTATGAAATTTTCAGAGGTTGTCTCGAATTTTTGCTCATATCTCCGTTATTTACCGACCGATTTTGCTGATTTTAAATAGCGATCTTCTCGAAGGCATGTCTAATAGAATTATTGAAGATTCGGATCTCGCCGATATCTGGGGTCCTCTAAAAACTGATTTCAACAGACAGACAGACAGACAGACGGACATGGCTTAATCGACTCCGCTATCTATAAGGATCCAGAATATATATTCTTTATAGGGTCGGGAAGTTATATTATAGAAATTACAAACGGAATGACAAACTTATGAATTTAAAACTATCATTTTTGTCAGCTGTTTTTGAAATTTTTCCCTGACAAAGTCATACTTAATATTGGTATTCTGAATTCGCCGATGACACTACCTTTTAGACTTTTAGTGTTCCGACTTTTCAACTTTTTTGACTCTTTATGACTTTTTCTACTTTTTGACTATTTTCGACGACTATTTTTTATTTTTTTTTTTTAGTTTTATTGACTATTTTAGATTTTTTGACTTTTTTAAAATTTTCGACTATTTTTGACTTTTTTTCTACTATTTTCGAGTTTTCGACTTTTGACTATTTTCGACATTTTTCGAATATTTTAGAGTTTTTGACTTTGTGGAAAGCTTTTTTAAAATTTTCGACTATTTTTGACTTTTTAGAGTTTTCGACTTTTCTAATTTTTTCCTCTTTTTGATTTTTTTTCAACGATAGTCGAATAAGAATTAGAGTCAATTCCTAGAAAGTACTGAAAAAGACCTGAAAAAGTGATGATCTTAACACAAGCTTGTCATAGGGGGGATGTTCTTCTTATTTGATTCCGAATTCACTACATCTGAAGTCATTTTTAGGAAGTAATTTTTATGTTTCTTTTTTGGAAGTTATTAGGAAGTGAAATATTAACATAAAATTAAATTACTTGGACGGTACGATCAAGTTTTGCCTTTCAAGTTTAATTTTTTTACCAATACACTAACACTTTTTAAAATTGAAACAAACTTGCGTTTCAATTTTTCTTTCCATCTACTGTTTCAATTTTACAGTAAATGGAAATTAATTTTTGATTATTTCTTTTTTGTTCTTAAAAAAAATAATTTTTTGTATTTATTTGTATTTTATTAAAAAAATTATTCAAAATTAACAATTATTCAAAATTAACAATAAAATTAATAAATGTAATGAAAATGGCATCTTGAAACATTTTATCGCCTGCAGAAGCAATTTCAAATGGATTTTGACAATAAGTTTGTGTGAAAAACTTGAAAGCAAAACTTGTAGGTGTAACTGCCCCGTTACACGCATTATAAATCATCTCCAAAATAAAATCAGTTTAATTAAAAAAAATCAGTACAAATAATATACCTTAAATTTTAAACACAATTAGATTCTTTTCGCTTTTTTGGAAGTCAATAAACATCACTTCCACAGAAGGTAAACAAATTCACTTTTGAAGTGGTGATAAATATTTTTATTTACTTCTTACTTTAATATATACATTTAGTCTTAAAGAATAATTCTTATTCTAATGCTTTAGGATATACAATATTTTTTTACCCTCCAGTATAAATAAAAAAAACCCCACTTAACGATTTTGAAAATAACAACCACAATAGTTTTCCAAATTAACAATATGTTACATATGAGAGATGCCAAGCAATATATGAGGATTCTAGATCTAATAATTTCGTAGATAACTATTTTTTCTATTTAATTCATGTGTGGGCTTCAAGCTCCCCAGTTAAAAGTCCGCCTTCAATCCTCAAAATGTTTAGATGAATATTATAGTATATAAGCAAAAATTTATGAATCTAGTTCCATATTTTCCAAGATAAACAATATTTTGTATTTCATTCATAGTCCCCATTAAAAGTTTGCTCGTTATATGTTCAGATGAATATCAAAATTCTTCAGTTTCTCAGATATACGAATTTTTCTATTTTATTCATATGGGCGCTCCAAGCTTTTTTTCTTAAAAATGTTTAGATGAACATTAAAGTCCTTCGTACAAAATTTTAAGAATTTAATTGCATAAGTTGTACAAGATTCTAACTGTAATAGTTTCCAATACAAACAAATTTTTGTATTTAATTTATATAGAAAGTGACACGCTACCTAACGCTAATCCTCCCACATTTTATCCTAAATAATCATATTGATTATTTTGTTGGAGCCACTAAAGTGGCTCCAACAAAATTTTAGGACTCTAACTGTTACATTATCTCAAGAAAAACGAATTTTTGTATTAAATTAATATGGGAGGTGCCGCTCCTCTCATGGGTAGTCCGCCAATTTATTACTTAAAATGTTTACATGGATCTTAAAGTTATTAATGCAAAATTTTAAATTCTAACTGTATTAGTTTCCGAGATAAACGAGTTTTTGTATTTAATTTATATGGGAGGTGCCACGCCCCCTAACGCTAGTCCTCCCACATTTTATCCTAAAATAATCATATTGACACTAAAATGGCTCCGACAAAATTTGAGGTCTCTAACAGTTATGTTCTCTCAAATATACGTTTGAAAATTCAAAATAAAACGTAGCCTATTAACTATTCCAGATATACAGAAATACGTTGTGAAAATTTAAAGCAAATCAGTTCAGCCGTTTAGTAGTTTATAGCGCTCAAACATACAAACAAACACACATTCATGTTTATATATAGATTGAAAAAGTACCTTTTTAAAAATAAAAAATCTCAATTTTTAATGAAATTTTCAAAGGTTGTCCCGTTTTTTTGCTCATATATCAGTTATTTATAAATTTAAAGCAAATCAGTTCAGCCGTTTAGTAGTTTATAGCGCTCAAACATACTGCAAATGGGCTCCAGTGCATTTATTTCATCTTTTAAATATTCCACTAAATCTTTTGTTGTTTTCTTTGACTCCTTTATATATTCAAATCCAATGGGTCTACAAAAATTTTTTGAACCCGGAGTTGTATTGATCCATATATCTTCAAATGAATTTCCAATGCTTGACGATGATGGATTAAGGGAATATGAACGAATTCGTAATGGCACTAATGATGACATAAATACACTTTTGTAGTCTGCTAATGTCCGACTTCCACAAGCTTGTTTGTATTCTGGAAGTGCTGATAAACCGTCACATCCCCACTTACATATTAAGACAACATCACAGTTATAAATTTTCCTTAGTTGGTCTTCTGAAAAGTCTGACACAATTCTTGATTCTGTGTTTTCGAGCAAACATGATATATCAATACAAGCTTCCACATCATTAACAGCAATAGGTGATGGTAGGATAGTTTGTTTTTTTCCTGGATCGCCTTGTATGATAGTAATATATTGTGTCCTTTTTCATGCAGAGCTTTCCTTAATATTTGGTACTTATTTCGACTGAGACCCAGTTCCAACATAAGCGCTATTGCTTCCTCTTCAGTAAAATTTGATTGTGATGTTGGAGTTGGTATACTTTTCACAATTCGCTTAAGTCGTTTTGGTGATGCATTAGGAAGAATAGTTGCAATATGTACGGCATCCATAGGTTGGTTTTCCTTTTTCAGCATTTCGTTAAATGTATCAGCAATTTCCTCATTTGAGATTGAAAAAAGTTTTTGTGTGACCCTTTTTTTTTGACCTTGAACATAAGTCTTCGTTCGTATGACTTGCAAGGCGCTCCTGCTGATGTGTTGTAAGTTGAGATTTCCGTAGTAGTTTCCATCCAACTACAAAATTTTAATCGAAATTTCTTTTGATTTCCATCAAATTATATAAAAACTACATATAGTAGAAAAGTAGACAAAACAGGCATATCAAAAATTGAAAACTTTTTAAAACTTTTTGATGTAAAAAGTAAGTCTGTGGATGGAATTCAAAAGAAATTTTGATTAAAATTTTGTAGTTGGATGGAAACTACTACGGAAATCTCAACTTACAACACATCAGCAGGAGCGTCTTGCAAGTCATACGAAGACTTATGTTCACCAAAACGACTTAAGCGAATTGTGGAAAATATACCAACTCCAACTTCACAATCAAATTTTACTGAAGAGGAAGCAATAGCGCTTATGTTGGAACTGGGTCTCAGTCGAAATAAGTACCAAATATTAAGGAAAGCTCTGCATGAAAAAGGACACAATATATTATCATCATACAAGGCGATCCAGGAAAAAAAACAAACTATCCGACCATCACCTATTGCTGTTAATGATGTAGAAGCTTGTATTGATATATCATCTTTGCTCGAAAACACAGCATCAAGAATTGTGTCAGACTTTTCAGAATACCAACTAAGGAAATTTCATAACTATGATGTTGTCTTAATGTGTAAGTGGGGATGTGACGGTTTATCAGCACTTCCAGAATACAAACAAGCTTGTGGAAGTCGGACATTAGCAGACTACAAAAGTGTATTTATATCATCATTAGTGCCATTACGAATTTGTTCATATTCCCTTAATCCATCATCGTAAAGCATCGGAAATTCATTTGAAGATATATGGATCAATACAACTCCGGGTTCAAAAAATTTTTGTAGACCCATTGGATTTGAATATATAAAGGAGTCAAAGAAAACAACAAAAGATTTAGTGGAATATTTAAAAGATAAAATAAATGCACTGGAGCCCATTTGCATAAAAATAAAGGAATTCTCTATTAACGTATCATATCAGCTAAGCTTAACAATGATTGATGGAAAGGTCAGCAATGCCATAACAGAAACTTCTTCCTTCTGGAGATGCTCAATATGTAATGAGAAAAAGTCTCAATTCTCAAATATAAACAAAAGCAGAAGTATTAATGAAGAAGTCCTGTCTTTCGGAATTTCACCACTTCATGCCAGAATAGATTTTTGGATTACTTTTTACACATAGCATACGACCTCAAATATAGAAGTGTGCCAGAGAATCTTACTAAATCAACAAAAAATAATGAAGAATTGAAAGAACTGAGATCTGCGAAAAAAGCAGAATCCAAGAAGAATTTAAAATTCAGATGGGATTAAACATTGCCAAACCACTTCCAAGTTGCGGTAGTACAAATGACGGTAATACGGCGAGAAGGTTTTTTCGTGATTTTGAAATTACTTCAAAAATAACTGGAATCGACAAGGAGTTGCTTCGAAGAGTTAACACTATTTTAATGTCACTGAATAGTAAACATAAAATTAATGGAAATCGATTTGGGGAATATACATCTGAAATTTCTAAATTACTTGTATCTCTGTATCCATGGAGGGAACTAACACCAACAGTACACAAAGTATTGTGTCATGGTCAAATAATAATTGAATCGAATATTCTTCCACTTGGAGAGTTAACAGAAGAAGCCCAGAAAGCGAGGAAATGAGATTTGAAGCATGTTCAACTTTTCAGCTTAAGAAAATGCTCCAGGCAATCACAGAATGAAGATATTTTTAATAGTTTACTTCTATCTTATATAGAAATATAGAAAATAAGAAGTGTTAGGAATTAACTATATAAGTAGGTTGTAAGAATTAATTGTATTATGTTTAAGATAAACAGTTCAAATAAAAAAAGCTATTATACTAATTGATGATATTGTATTAAATTGTGTTTTATATTTCGGTGGGCGGGAAAGGTGGTTTGTGTGGGGTGATTTAGGTGTTGTTGTGCGTGGCTCATAATAAAATTATATTTTTTTATTGTATATACAATGTTATAGTCTTTAATAAAATAATTAATTAAATAATTTTTAAAAATTGTCCAAATATTTTATTCAACACCAAATGTATGTTCTGTCATACTTAATACTAAAATATGAAAAATATGAAATTAAAGGACACAGGTTTAAATGAACATATTTTTGAATGTAATTGAGATATTGGCCTGAAATTTTTTGTAAAGGGTCGAGAAATTCCATATCTAACTAAAAAACATATTAAGGGATAAATATAGACTAAATTGTTGTAGCTATCTGCGACCCTATTAAAATTTTGATATAAATCTTTTAGAAATTTAACAAATATGTAATATATGACAAAATCTTTATTTATGAACAAAACTCAATGAAATCTTCAACGCTTGTTAAATTTGCAAAAAAAAATGAAAAGGTCAAAGGGCATCCCGCAATTCCCAAAAATAGGAATGAAAATCCCAAAAATGGGATTTTTTACATTTTTGCCCATAGGGTCCACATTTCTTTCAGGGCTGGGAAAATACTTTTGGAGTAAATAGAAAACATATTGAGGTTTCCAAAACTGCTTTCAGTTTTCTGATCCCAGCTTTGGGATTTTAGAACATGTCGCCCAAAGTTGAAGTTTTGATAAAAAATAGGTCATATTCGGAAGGACGCAGTGGCAACATTTTCAAAAAAGATTTTTACGCCAAAGCGTTCTGCGTAAAGATACCTTTTAGAAAACTATAAAATTGTTATATGTTCTTAAAGAAAATTTTATTTTATTAATAAAAGAGTTAAGACACATTTTGGGCAAAAAACGGCAAAAATCTAAAATTTTTTGAATTTTTAAATTAAAAAACGTATATTTTGGATCTATAAATGATATTGATCTGAAATTTTTTGTATATTATTGGCAATTTTGTTGTCTAACTAACAATTGAGTCCATTTGATCCAAAATTACGCCCGGTATTCAAAAAAAAGGCGGACCATTTTGTATCACTAAATTTTTAAATGCCTATAACTCGGATATTATAAGTAGTATGTCCAAGCATGTTTTTTCAAGATTTCGTCGAGCGCTTTCAGAAAATATAAAATCTTTGTATTTGGGTGAAAAACAAGCTCCGTCCCTGGGGCATCTGCGGGGTTCATCTTCAAAACTTAAACTCGAATACTCCTTGGCTACGCTCACGCCATTTTTTTATCCCGATCGGATCAGCCGTTTAGAAATGCCAGATTTATTTCCAAAAAATTTCCATTCTGCCCACTGTGGCATTATAACACAATAAAATTTGAAATAAATATATGTTATACATATATCGGACAATTTTTGACACCCGACCACACATAAATCTTCTTTCAGATAATCCAAAATATTATTCAAATATTACGAAAACGAATCAAAATGCGCTTATTGTTTGCCTACTCTACTATACTGTCTTGTTTTGTTTAAGGAAATATTTTTCACATTTTAAGTACATAGTTCCCATTTTATTAGCGCATATTTTGCATCTTTAGTGCATAAAAATTCTTGCCCTAATGATTATAAATGATGTGAAAGTATATAAAAAGGTATAGTTTTTAGTTTCGAATTGTAAAAATGGCTTCATAAAGTTTTCATTGAAATTGCCTTTAATGTTATTAGATATTCAAAATGGCGTAGAATTTGATACTACATACAAATATATGTTTGTGAGGTGGATGACTCTCCTTTATAAATATTATTAGGGTTGAGTTTATACACCCGTGCTTTTTTATTATCGCATACAAATGTATATGAAAAGTAACCACGTAATGTCCAATACCGAAAAACAAGGGTCAATATCTATACATGTGAATGTAAGTACATGTGTACATACATATGCACATTTCCATTAATGGATGTTTCCCACCCTCTATAATACTCAAAAATCTTTCTATAGAAATTTTTCGAGGTGGTGACATAAAAATACAAAAATAGGAAAATAATCATGTGTGTACTAGGGACGTAGTGAGAGGTCCGCAAATTAAAACGGTCCTATTAGAATCTCCTAAACTAAAAAATAAATATTTGGGATTTTTTTTTGGTTTTTTATCAATTTCACAATTTCTTTTTAGTTTTACATTCTCAATAAGTTGTAAATAAATTTTCGTTAAAAATATTTATAAATACAAATTTTATTTGAATATAAAAATGTTTGTTTTTGTTAAAAATTTAACATACAACTATTATTGGCACATTTTTTAAAAATGAATTTCAGAATTGCTAAAAAAATTTAATCATAATAAAATTGGCTCTCGTGGATTATAATTTGGAATTGCTCCGTGATTCAAGTAAATTATACTTCATACTACAATAGTCACCTTATGTTTTTTTTTTTGTGCCTGAGAAACTTTTTTTAGCAAATATAAAATATCTTTGTGTAATAGTAATTGAAACGTAATATTGCTTATTTGGAAGACTTATTTTAAGAGAATAAACATCAGAAAGATTGGATTGATGGGTTTCCATTATTTCGAAACAGATGGAATCTTTGCGATCAATTTTAATGCTTATAAAAAATCTTAAAAAATAAAAAAAAATTACATAGACAAAGTTGAAACTGTAATGTAAATTTCGTCAAATCAAAATTATCCCAAACAATTCTTAATGTCTAGAAGACAAACTTTAAATTATATGTCGTTTAAAATTTGTTTTTAGGGCCAAATGTGGCTTTCTGTTATTATTTCGTTAACATAGTACTCAAACGTAAAAAGCAAAAAACTTCATAACCTTTCTTGTATTTTATAATGTTAACATCTTGAAACGTAGTTCTCTTCTTAGTACGATTTCATTTTCTGAATTTTTATGTTTTGTTGGACATTTTCTTATAAATTTTTCATTAAATACAGGTTGTGTTTTGAAGATAATTTGACACAAATGTTTTGCTATGTTTTTCGGAGGACGTGTACATGGAAAGTGTAGGGCACGATTTCATATATCTGCCATACCAGTGGCTTCTTGGAAAAAATATTAAACGGAAATAAATATGTTGAGTAGATAGTAATCGTGATCAAATTTGAAGCAAGTTATTTTTCTGTATTCTAAAATTATATAGTTTCCAATGGCAGACATCGTACTTTTTTTGATCCTAGTCCCCATCTAAGATTCCCTTCAGAAAATTATTTTCACACTCATAAATGCATAAAATATTAGTCCATATATTATATATATATATAAATATTTAGTTAATCGAAAATTAATTATTGATTTTGATGCCATTTGCTAATAAATTGAATCCATAGTTTTAAGTTAGGGTTACTTATGAAATGGAGATAGCTGCCATCTCATATTTGTTTTCTGTATCAAAATATTTAACTTTACATTGAATATTTTTAAAATCTTCTTTGAAAACTATGACAAATTGTCAAAGAGTAATAAAATCATAATTTTCCACTGTTTTATAATGATCGTTTGTACTTCTATCAATTGAAATACTTATAAATGTACGTACATACATACATATTTTGCAATTGTACTTTTAATCAGATAATTAAAACGCGTCAGGTAGAGGAGATACAGAAGTTTAAAACGAAAATAAAAGGCGAACTTTGTGATCTATTAAAACAGTAGGAAATCTATCCGCAAAACATGCCCTTTCACACCACATTTCTATACGGTCGCTCGTTTTTATTCCCAGGCTTATCATATCGCCTTTGAATCAAATCATAAATAAAATTAAAACTATTGTGAAATGCATCTAATGTCCATTAGAATTGGATGGATGTTCATACATACGTATGTGCACAACAAAATAAAAAGGGATACAAAAATTTCAAAAAATATTGATTAAATTGAATCCCATTTTTTAAATTATTGTAAAATTTCACACTAACGGCCTATCTGTCTGTCTATACCTAAACAATTCTTACTACTCATACACAGCCCTATTCATACGAATGTGTACGTACATACTTACGTATTTACGCGATTGGGATGGATGAGTGGTAAAAGGGTTTCACTGAGCATATGTGTGTGTTTGTTATTGCATTACCTTTTTCTTTGGTTTCTTCATTTCTTTTCTTCTGCAACTATGTTTACACAAAAGGATACTCAACACAAGGGGATAAAATATTGAAAGACGACCATACAACAATAACAACAGCGGCAACAAAACCGAGGTAACCTTCGAATCTGCACTACTAAGCATGATTGTGTGTCTGTATATTTTCACTTTACGAACATATCTATGTTTATATATACATACATGTACATACATGTATGTATGTATGTATATCAAAAAATATATATATGTATATCTACATACTAGCATTCTGAACCAGAAGTAGATTTGTATATGTATTTATGGCAGGATCATCGGTGAAGTCAATTGTAACATATCGAATTTTTGCGCATTGAGGGATTTGATTTATTTGCAGTTATTTATAGGTTTTCAAACAACCCGTTCACAATTTTTGATATCTGGTAGTTTATTACACTCGTTTGTGTGTAAATGTACACAAACGAGTATAAACATATTTGTCTCATTTATTAAACATATCGTAAATATGTACGTATGTATGTTTTTAAGTGTAGGTATACATATATGAACAAACATTAACATAAAAATAAAACAAAATCAAACTTACCTAACAATCTGTCCAACAAACACTTTTGTCACATTAGATTATCCTAGTTTATCCTCAAATTTTGGTTTCTACCCTTTTACACAATTCGCTAATATATTATTTTCGCAAATAGCTACAGTTACTTAAATTTTAAATTAATGCTTTATAGGTACATATACATGTGTACATTTGTACAAAAGATGTACATATCGTTTGTACAAATTGATCGAAAAAACTAACAAAAATATTTAAACAAATTATTAAAAGAAACATATCGCTTATTTACGAAAAGACCGACACAATCCAAAAAGTCGTTTCGAGAAAAATAGCTTTAGAATATATTTTTAATAACTTTGAAACAGATAAAAGGATTTGAAAAACTAAACTACATTCTTTATTAGATTCGTATATTCGTTAGAAATATAAAAACACATACATACAAATTAAAATTGTATAAAAATACATGAAAGACTTTAATGTGTACAATTTAGCACAAAATTGTATATTAATATATTATTAATAAATATAAATATTAAAAATATTTTCTGTCTGTTAATCTAAATGTGAACGAACATTTCTTTCTCATTTCATATTGAAAACAATAACAATTTTTCGAATTTATTTGTTGTTTTCTATATAAAACAAGAAAATACTTGTTCGTTCGTATTTAGAGGAGCAAGCTCTTTATGTATATAAATTGAAGATTTACAATTTCACGAAATAATCCACAGAAAATTGTGTTACTTACAACTTGATTTACTTGTATATAAATCTGGATATGAAGTTTAAATTTTTGAATGAAATTTATGTGGATTACATCTTAATAAACTTGTAATTAACATTGTATATGAGAACAAAAACTTAAAAAAAAATCAAATGTGTTGTACCTAGAGCTGCCAGCTGGATTGTCCAGCTTTTTCGATGCTTGTCCAGTTTCAAGCTAAAATTGTATTTGTCCAGCTAAATATATATTTTTTAGTACACTGCAATACCTTGGCAATAATTTGTATGTCATCTTTGTCAAATCATGTTAGCCAACACTGATTGTAGATTTGTTATAGGTACATCTAAGTAGTGATTTCCCTTTTCTATCATTAAACTAGACTAAATTGTTATTTTTTTTGTTTTGTTTTTAGTATTTAATTATAATTCTTACATACATATCGTCGCCTGAAACGTAAAAGGGGGTAACAACACTTTTGTTGTTATAAAAAACACATTTTTTTTACAAAAATTATTTATATCTGAACATTAATAAACATTTAAATATGACTGTACCGCCAGACATTGTCTATTATGCTGCTTTTTAGATCTTTCTGACTTGCGAAATGACTAATTTGTTGCAACGTCCTTTTGAATTTCATGTCAATAAATCAGAGTTGTTTTTGACAATAGAGTTCTAAAATTTGCGACAACATGTATCTTGATGTAGTAAGTATACACTATTCAATTATTATTATTTAATTGTAATATTTTTAAATAGTAATACATATGTATATAAATTTTTTGGAAAAGCGCTAATATTGGCGTAATTATTTTGTTTTTTATTTGGGCAATATTATAGACCGAAAACTGCGGAACATATTTCAAATCCGACTTTAGTATACTATTCTACAGGAAAATTTAAGATCTATAAACTTTACTTGACAGAATTTAGATACATCATTCATAATATAATATTCAATGCCCTAAAAAGTTAAGTGTTAAAATCTTTAATTTATGGTAATCCGTTAAGGATTTCATTAAAATCGGTTAATCCGATTTTAATGAAATTTGGTTTGCACAAAGAGGAGGTGTTGTCGAGTTTAGGTTTTGAACTTGGACCTTATAGGCCAACCAGGGCCCGGCGGGGGGTCCTCAAATTAGGACACCTCGGCTATGTTAAATTTTTAAAACGATCCTATTCTTTTATTTCTTTATTTTGATTGGTGTTTTCTTTGTTTTCTTTTGTGATTTGATTATTATTTTTACTATAGGGAGTTGTTGTTATATTTGAAGAAGATTGGTTTACTGGGATTACGGTAAGTGAGGAGCTAGGTATAGGGGAGATATCTTTATTATGTATTCGCAATTGTTTAGTTGATGATGGAGGAATTTTTGGGGCAATTACGGTGGATTGATTAGCAGTTACTGAGGAGTATGATGCAGATATATTGGAAATACTCTGTTTCGAAAATGATTTTATTGCATCACGCATTGAACATTTTTGTTTAATTTTAATTTTCAAGATTTCCTTCTGTTGTTTAAATTTTGTACATTCCATGGATGATGCTGGGTGTTTATCTGCGCAGTTTGCGCAATAGGTTCTAGTACATTCCTGTGTTGAGTGGGGTGGAAGGTTACAATTCACGCATGTTGGAGAGTTTTTGCAGCGTTTGGTAGTGTGCCCCAGTAATTGACAATTACGACACCTCATAGGGTTTGGTATGTATTCACGTACCTTGACCTTATACCAAGAGACTTCCATAGATTCCGGTAGGTGATATAGATCGAAGGTAAGTAATAAAACCCCCGAAGGTATTTTTTTACCATCCACTGTTTTTTCAAATTTATAAACATCGACTACACCTTAGGATATAAGTTCTTCAATAATTTCCTTCTCGGGTACTTTAGATAAAGAGGGTGCAAATATAGTGCCCTTAGTGAAGTTAAGATTTTCATGGAGTTTACACGTGATTGGACAAATACCAAATAGTTCTTCCGCTGAGAGGAATTTGTTTGCAATTGAAACGTCTTTTACTAGTAAAAGTAAATTGCCATCTCTTAGTTGGGAGATTGAGGTGATCTCTTTACTAATGAGATTGGGGGCTCTATGTATTGCGAAACATGAATATTCCGAGAGAGGTTTTTTATCATCAACTGCAGAGATTACAAGGAATTTAGGAATAAGAGTTTTGGGTGTCGGGAGAGTGGGAAAGTCAATTGGAGAGCCGTCTCTCTTACGTTTTTTACGTTTACCGTGGGGACTGTCTGCTAAAAGAGCAAACCGGTTGTCCCCAGAAGAGGGGTGCCCAGGGGGTATTATAGTAATACACTAAAGAAGCAACAATATCACACGAATTTAAATGTACAAGAAAATGAAATACTTGTAATATTATAATGTTAAAATAGAATATACAAAATTTAACTGTATATAGATTTGTTTACAAGGAAAGAACTAAGTAAACACCGTGAAGTTGACCGTTCAGGTTGAGTGCTAGACGGAGACTATCTGTACGAAGGGTATAAAAAACATATTATCATCCAATGTGCAGAGTAGTTTCATAATTGTCGTAACACTGAAATCCTTTTTTACAATGTATAGACAAGTCTGATGTTAATCGTATAATAATTTAGAAATTGTGCAGAAAAGTCTAACAAAATGTTTCCGATTATTCTGCAAAATGTCTAAAGGAAATTTAAAAATTCGTTACAAATCCTGATAAAGTATAAGAATTATTTTAGAAAATTTCTGACATCAGATATGTTTGAAAAAATTGTTTACTGGGACGCCTTTAAAGTCTTCATCTAAACGTTCATAATTTAATATAGACATGTGTTAATTTCGGCATTTGCTTTATCCCCTGTCTACTCTATAAGGGCGAGTTTTTCTGATAAAGATAATCTTTATTCTTTGGTTAAACCTGGTTTAATATATTATTATCTTAGTTTAAACATATATTTATTATCTTAGTTTAACTGAGTGTAATTGGCCAATTAAACTCAAGTTATAAGTGAGAAAACACAATTAACAAAAACAATAAAACAAAGATTTCCGAAGAACAAAAACTTAATATTTTAAGTAAATTGCAATTTTCTGATTTGTTTTATTTATTATTGTTTTAAGTGTTTATTTAACATTTTTCCAAAAATTTCAATTTTACAAAAGTATTGTTTGCAAAAAAACAGCTGTTCATTGTTTATGTTTTTGAGTGAAAACTTGGCAATACTAACAAAGTTAACTGCGCTTAAATCTAAAACTGAAAAACACAATCATCGGTT
The DNA here is from genome assembly GCF_022045245.1 of Lucilia cuprina. NCBI lineage: Eukaryota > Metazoa > Arthropoda > Insecta > Diptera > Calliphoridae > Lucilia > Lucilia cuprina. The sequence continues at coordinate 10,808,535 of NC_060949.1, read as the reverse complement.
AAAGTCCACCTAAATTTGTTCCAAGTTAAACCTAGTTTAACTGAGGAGTAAGAAAAACGCCCTAAGAACAGTGACATTCATTTGACTGGCACAGTGATGAAAATATCCCTCAATAGTTTCTTATCCTTTTCTTAAGGGCAATATGTAAAAAGTGTTAGAAACTTTTGTGTACATGTGATTTCACATCACTCTTGCACTTATGAATTTTATCGACTTTAACACATATATTTGAGCTGCTCACTCTTTTGATGTTTAGTAATCAAGGATGATTACCACAATTAACCGATCATGATTGATGGATATATCCATCACAGTTAACAAATTAGAAATGAGGTATTAATCGATCATTGCTGACTAATCATACTACCATGGCGAAACTAATAAGGTGAAGTCATTTCAACAGCTGATAGTTTTTTTTTTTTTGTCCACGGATATTTAGCCCGAACTGTCAAACTCCAAATAAAAAAATTCGCTCTCAAATCCGATGCTGTCAAACTACATATATAAAAGATTTCATGAATTCGCCTTATAGTATATTCGCCTTGGTAAGTACTTTTTAAAATTTTTTAAATTAAGTTTATAATAATTCTCTTTATTTTTAATAATTTATAGATTTTGTAATTTTTTTTTAATTTTTCGCCTCTTTCGCTTTAGCAGAAACAATGAATTTATAACGACGAAAAATATAACTCTGAAACACAGTGACAGTCATTTGATCGGTTATTTGTCATTGTATAGATTTTATAAATATTAATCAAAATGTAGTTGTTTCACTCTTTCTTATGCAAATGAACCCTTTACCACACATTGGGTACATCAACAGTTATTTTACCGGTCATTTGACTGTTATTATTGATGGAATTATTCATTAACTATTTTTTTAGCAATTTTATGAAATAAAATTGTTGCAAACGTGTTAGTAAAATCATTCTGTATGTATTAGTTTCGGTCATGCATTTCTTGTAGGGTATATTAGAAAAATATTTTTTTTCTAAATGTCAAATAACTAGCCAAAAATTAGCAGGTAGAAACGGCATTTTTTAGCATTATAACGTCGTTATTATAGTGTTGTCTAAACAATTATTTAGATAACGTTGTCTTGATAACAAACGCCATTTTATTGAAAAATTTGTTTAGAATTTTGTTTTTGTGCAATTAAGATTGATTTTTAACATAAGTTTTAGTGAAATAAGTATTTATTTGCAAAATTTGCATTTAATTTTCATTTTTTGTTAATAAATCCCCATACATTGGCATATACAAAAAGCTGAAAATTTTCTGCCGATGTTTTGTCAGGTTTCGTGATATATATTTGCTAATATAGAATATGGCTCTATAAATCAACTTTCAAATAATAGACCTTTTGTCGAAAAAAGTCGAAAAGTCGAAGTCGACTATTTTATTACAAAAAAGTTTATAACTTGACTATCGTCCATGAAAAAAGTCGAATTGACTTTGTAAATAAAAGTCAAAAAACTCGAAAAAACTCGAAAAATTTCAACAAATAGAAAATAGTATAAATACTATTTTTTTATTAAAAATAAATAATAATACATAATAATTATAATAATAATAATCGACTTTTAACTAAATGCAAAAAGTCGACTTATCGTTTCAAATATTAAATCCTAATCCTAAATATAGAATTGCGTTATTAAACCCTTCACCTTTGTGAGAAGGGTATATATAAGTTTGTCATTCCGTTTGTAATTTCTATAATATAATTTTCCGACCCTATAAAGTATATATATTCTGGATTCTTATAGATAGCGGAGTCGATTAAGCTATGTCCGTCTGTCTGTCTGTCTGAGAGGAGATTGTGAGTTATTACAATAATTTTTATGCGAATAATGTAAGTTTGAAATTTAAAACTAACACAAATTTTTTCCAAGTGCTTTTTAAAATGATATTTTTTACGATAATCAAAAACAAAATCTACGTCTCGTCAATGTTTACCAGCAATGAATACAAAAGTGTTGTTGTTTTACTCTTGCTTGTATACTGTTAAGAACAACAACAACGTATTGCTAGTGTTAAGCGCATATATGTGTATAGAAAACATACTGTCTGTAGCTAAGCGCATTTACAAAAACTAAAGAGTACCAAGCGCATATGGCTTGGGCACCCTTGGTTTGGATGCTGTTGGTGTCATTGCGTTGTTATTTTTGTTTTTCTCTGTTTTTCGTTATGTATGTTTAGATGTCTGTTGGTTTAGATGCCTTGTGTATTTTGTGTTTTATTTCGTTTATCGTTGTTGTTGTTCCTTTTGTTTAAAATACATTATGGTGAAGAGTATATAAGATTCGGCACAGCCGAATATAGCACTCTTACTTGTTTTTATTCTGCCGCCAAAGAGTGAAATTCAAGCGAATTCATATAAGGTCATGTTATTCAATCAGCTGACAATATTTGTCTTAATACTCCTGATTTACGTAAATGATAAAGTTTGTTGTTGTTTACATTTTTATATTAAACAAAATTCGTTAGTATTTTGAAATTTTCATGTTAACCATTTAAAAGTATCAAGCATCTCGTAGAGAAATATTATTTCATTATTTTTACCATAATAAAATGATATTTATTTAAGAAAATTTTTTTGGTCTTAAATGTTTAATTTAATATTAAAATAAAATAACGAAATCCCACATGCCCAAAAACACATTATTTTATGTAATTTTATTAAGATTTTACTACAAAAATAATTTAAAAATACATTGTTTCATTGTACGGAAATTTTGTTTTTATTGCTACAATTTAAACAGTTTTCTACAAATACACAATTTGTTACCATGAAGATTTTTTCAATATAAAACAAATTTAATTTTTAATACATTGGACAATTTTGTTTTAAATGTTTTTAATTATACTGTTGATGTTATCATTTACAATACACCATTAAATACTATAACGTTTAGAAAAACACATTATTTAATTTTTATAAAAATTTTTCTACAAAAATAATTTAAAAATACATTGTTACAGTTGTTGTACAATTTAAAAAATTTTCCTTAAATCTGTTTATGATATACATTTATATTTATACAATTACTCTTTTAATTAAAATTTTTTTTATTTTTTGCTATTCTGAAAATTAAATTAATACCTATGCAAATAAATGATATTTTTGATATATTTGTTCATAATTTCAAAAAGCAGACATGCCTTAAAATGCTCAATGTAAGAATTGGTTCACACTGGAAAACTTTTGATGAGAAACTTTTGATTTTGTGTGTCAGAGAAGGAGGTGGTTGATATATCATTATCTTATTCTTACACATAAAAATCAAAAGTTTCTCAGTGTGAACCAGGTCTAAACATTCAATATTTTACGATGGGCATTTATAAGAAAATTGAGAAAAGGCCATGGTTAAGATCGTTTATTGAATGAATCAGTACTGCCACTTCCAATTACTTTTTATCCAAAAATAATAAATAATTTAAATATTTGCTATATAAATTTTAACTATTGTTATAAAAATATTAATATTTCTCAACTAAACTCATATTTAAATAATCAATTAGGTGTTATTTCGCAAATTTGTACAAATTATTAAGTGTATTTGTTAAATATATTGAAGGAAATATATAATAAACAAATATTTTATAAATAAACATATTTAGTATTTAACAAAATAATAAAAAAAAACAATTAAGAGTGCTATATATGGCTATATTTTCTTTTTCCGACTACAGTCACTCCAAAAACTGAGTGCTCACATTTACTTCGATTTTGTTAACGCTTATTTTTATTAATAAAATAAGTATTTTAAAATTAAAATTTATTTTTATATTCATCATTAATTATAGTTCAATATTCTGTAATTAAAAACTTAAAAATACATGTCATTATAAAAAAACAAAAACAGATATAAAACTTAGTTTCCATGTCATTACAAAAAAACAAAAACAGATATAAAACTTAGTTTCCACGTGTGGCCTCCGGTAGGTTAGTGGTTAGTGATCTAGTCTGGTAGACCGGAGGTGGAGGGTTCGATTCCCACCCGTGGCACTGGTTAAGTAGCGCACAACAGGCCTGATAGAGGCCTAGGTGTATTTCTTCGGATTTGATGTGTATACATCCTCCTTTCAAACTAATTAACTAACTAGTTTCCACGTACAAAAATTGATTAATTGATTAACTTATGATTAATTTAAAAAAATAATCATTTAAAACATTATTTTCAATATTTTTTTTGATCTGTCTAATTTTTAAATATGGCTTCCAGTCTTCTTGGAATAGAATTGACGAAATGGGTCACCTCCGAAGATATATTTGCCTATTCTTCTTGCAAAGCCGGTATTAAATCATTTTTGTTCCTTATTTGGCTTTCCCTAATTTTTCTGACTAAGAGTTCCCAGAGATTTTCGATTGTAGATTGAGGAGGTGTTTCCATCCATGTTGGAACGTTGTACAAAAGCCACAGCTTAGTATTGTTGGTGATATGTTTGGGATCGTTTTTTTTTTTGTCCATAATGCCATCTATAATCTGTAAATTTCCAACACCACCAACACTCATACACCTCCAAACCAAGACTGAGTCACCCCCATGTTTAACATAGATTCGCGTCATTAAATTCTTGGTTAGGCTTCCTTTATACCTTGCATCTTCCATCATTACCATACAAATTAAATTTACTTTTATCTGTAAAAATTACGAGATTCAATATTCCATAGACTTATTTTATGATATTTAGCATAGTCTTATTGACTTTGCTTATAAACGGCTTTATTCTCCGAACTCGGTCATGTAAACCAGCTTTATACAGCACAATACGAACTGTATTAACTTAAATATTGTAACCAAACCTTATGTTAAAGGCTTTTGTAAGTTTTGTAGGTGGTAATTTTGGATCTTTTTTGATTTCCCGAACTATAAAGCTTTAGACCACACAGGTGGTCGTCCAAATCTTAGCTCATTTGCTAACTTTTTGTTATTTTTTTATTTGTCAATAATCTTTTTAACGGTGGTATAAGGTCTTTTATCTATTTCTCCAGTTTGCCTGATTGATTTTTGTAATTCTCCCAGATTAATTATGATTTGTCGTTCAGCCTCGATAATTTCTTTTCGCTTAGGAGGAAGGCATGCCCACAATTACTTTTCTTATACCCAATCAAAAAAGATAAGGGGGTATATTGATTTTGTCTTTCCGTGTGTAACACATCGAAATATTGCTCAAAGACCCCATAAACTATATATATTCTGAGAGCCCGTAAGATTCTAAGAAAATCTGGCTATGTCCGTCCGTATGTCCGTCTGTCTGTTGCTGGCACGATAGCGTCCAGAATATTCTTTATTGATGAGAAATGTTTGGTATTGAAAATCGGTCAACGATTTCACATAGCCCCCATACAAATTTACCCCCCGGATTAATGGTAAAAAGCTTCAAACTTTCACAAATTCGGTGTTTATGAAGCAAATGCCATAAAATTGTGCACAAATCAGTTTTTTGACTTCCGAAATTTAAAAAATTCAAAATTAAAATAACATAGGACCATAATTGGACTTACCCCCCACATAAGGTCTCCTCGAGAAAATGACTATAATGCTGATTAGTGACTTAAAAATATGAATATTGCGATGAAATTTGACACCCATCAGTTTCATGAGAGCCCATATCACTCCACCAAATTTTATGTGGATCGGTCCATAATTGACCCTACCCCCTATATAACGTCCCCTTTAGAAAATTACTTTAACGCTCATTACTCGCTTAAAAATACAAGTATAGTCACGAAATTTGACATAAATAAGTTTCTTACTAGCCAAAAACTCTCTATGAAATTTTATGTGGATCAGCCCATAATTGACCCTACCCCCATATAATGTCCCCTTCAGAAATGACTTTAACGCTCATTACTGGCTTAAACAAACGATTATAGCAATGAAATTTGATATACGTAAGTAAGTGTCTCACTAGCCAAAACCTCTCTATGAAATTTTATGTGGATCGGCTCATTATTGACCCTACCTCCATAAAGGTCCCCTTCATAAAATTACTTTAACGCTCATTACTGGTTTCAAAATACGAGTATAGTGATGAAATTTCACAGAAGTAAGTTTTATACGAGGCAAAATCTTTCTACCAAATTGAGATCGGTCCATAATTGACCCTACCCCTCATATATAGTCCACCCATAAAATTTCTTAAACGCTCATTACTGGCTTAAAAATGGGATTATAGCAATGAAATTACACAGAAGTAAGATTTATACAAGTTCAAATTTACCAAATTTTATATGGATCGGTCCATAATTGACCATACACCCCATATAAGGTCCCCTTAAGAAAACGACTTTAACGCTAATTATGAGCGTAAAAACAAGAATATCGGGAAGAAATTTGACATAAGTATCTTTCCACCCAATTTTCAGAAAACGACTTTAAAACTCAGTACTGGCTTAAAAATACTAATAGATTTATGAAATTCGTCATAAACCAGTTTTGTGTAAGCTAAATCTCTCTTCAAAACTCTGTGGGGATCGGTCCATAATTGACCCGCGATGAAACTGATAAGTTCTATAGGAAGCGAAATCTCTCTACCAATTTTTATGAGGATAAGTCCATAATAACACCAACCCATTTAAATAAATAACCACACCCCCCCCCCCCCCCCCCCCCCAAAAAAAAAGACGCGAAAAATACGAAAATTGTACTCATATTTTGTTTTTGCGTTAAAGTTTAGAATTTTAAAAATCTTAACATGTTTTAATACATACATACATAATAATAAACAATACTGCATAGTTAATAAAATAATACAAATAGAATATACAAAATACTTAAATTATAGTTAAAAACGTAATGAAAAGACTAAATTAATTATTGAGCACTTATTTTTTGGAGACACTGTACACTATTATATCAAAAGGAACAACAACAACGCCAAATGATATAGTATGTAAGCGAAACTGATTTTCTCGACCTAAGTACCCTGCCAATGACCTAACTGCTGAGAATGTTGTAGGAGAAGCTCAAAAGATACTGAATAAAAAATTAATTTTTTATGTTATTTTTTCTGAGTTATTAATGGGATTTTATACACTAGTGAATGAAAATTAAAGTTAATTTTTTGAAAAGATATTTTATCGTTAAACATATCAAAAATACATCTTTTTGTTATTTTTTCTGCACTTATGGTAAATAAAAAAAAAATTATGTAAAATACTTCTTTAATATGCAATACAAAATATACAACTATTTTCTTTTTCGTTTGTAAAATATAAATTATTTTCGTGGTGTTAAATAAATTAAAAGCGTCGCAACAAATAATACACTTTAAATGTCAAATGATAATTAAGTGCTAATACCCCGTTCACATGGTGCAATTATTCGTAATTCACGCTCTCATTCATCATTCAACAACCGATTACGTACTGAGTGATATGATTCGCCATACAAAAATTCAGATGCGAATTACACTAGCTGTACGTAATTCAGTTTGAATTACCTTATGAATTATGAACGAATGATTGTCATCTCTAATTTTTATCAAGTATTTATCAAAATCAGCTGTGAAAATAAAAATAATGAAAAACATTTAGATATTAAATAAATAAATTAAAAGTAAGAAATAAAAAATCTCATTAAAGTTAAATTTATTTGTGGAGGTATTTTTAACTTAAATGGAGGACAAAAAATGACAATTATAAAAACAATTATAATATCCCGAAGGTTATTGGCTACAATAAAGATGGAGGAGACAATTTTATATTTTTACCTACCTTTTTTATCCATTGCCAAATCACAAAACTAAAACTTGCACCAAACAATAAAAATAAATAAACACAAAAAATAAAGCGTGTGAACAGAAGAAAAAAATAAACAAATAAATGTCAAACTGAATTACGAACGCGTCGTGAAAACGGGTTGATTGGCTATCGTCATTCAGAGGCCGAATTAAGTAATTCAACCGTTCGTGTGAACTAGGTTTAATATCCCCGCAATGTCGTTTAGTTCTAAAAAGTGTTTTTTTCTCTCAGAGCTTGTTTGTATGAAGAGAATTAAAACTTTTTGTCTGACAATCGCTTCAGTTTCGCCTATATGTACTACTATATGGCAGTAGGTATCCAAACATACATACATGTACGAAACGAAATACACACAAAAACAAAATACACAACGCAATTATCGGAAAATTATATGATAGAAATTACAAACGGAATGACAAACTACCCTTCTCACGATCAGCACTTCACATGATCACACTTTACGTACGTAAAGTCTAATGAAAAAGTAAAATGGAATTCCATCCGTATAACAAAAAAGAGAATAAAAATCGTAGATTTACATTTTTTCACTTTTTTGCATATGTTTACACAAAAATACATCCCTGATCTAATGCGACCTACTTGTTTTTTAAATCATTCCAAAAAATAAAGAGAGCCATACGACAGTCATATTTCCCATTCGTATTCTCTCAATGTGTGATGGCGAATTTGCGCAAGGTGGTGGCTAAAGTGAACTCATAAAAGGTGGTGTTATTTAATCAGCTGATAATTTTTTTTCTTTATTCGCCTGGTTTACGTAGCAGTCAAAGTTTATTATTGTTTACATTTTTATATTTAAAAATTTCCGTTAAACGGAGAAAACTTCGTTTATATTTGGAATCACTTTTATATATACACTATGTAAATGAAGAGATTCACTTAAAAAGTAAAAAACGGAACACTTTACATAAAAACTTTATGACCAAATATTGAAAATTAAATTAAAATGCTGAAATAGAATTGTTCTTTTGAAAGAAACATTATTTAATTCAGAATATATTTTTATCGCAAATTTGTATACCTCTATCTTTATTTTTTAATTAAATATAAAAATTTTACAAAAAATATCATAAAATGAACTCGTTGTTCTTATGGTTTTTGACATTTTTACGCAAATGCAAAAACAAAATACATGTAAAATGTTGTTGTTGCAGAACTGTCACCATGTTGTATGAATTCGCCTTGTTTTCAATTCTGCAACAACAACATTTTACATGTATTTTGTTTTTGCATTTGGTTTACGTAAATGTTAAAAACCATAAGAATTTTTATATTTTACTAAAAAAATAAAGATAAATTTATAAAAATCTGTGATAAAAATATATTCTGATTTAATTAATATTTGTCTCAAACGAAAAATTCTATTCCTGCAGATTAACTTGCAAAATTTAAGTGAGTGTATGAAGTCAAGTAAAACTTAATTTTTTGTGAAAAATAAACAGAAAAAGGTACATATTCATGAACAAATTATGTTACGAATGAGTGAATCTTTGTTATGAATGGATAATTATATTCCGGCGGAGTAATTTTCAATATTTGGAAATAAAAAAGCAGCAGCCGGACGGGTAAATACTTCATACGGGTTTTGTTATATAAAGCGTTCCGGAACAGAATGTTTTTAGTTAATCTCTTCATCTACTTGGTGTATATATTGAACAATACTGTTTAATTTGTTAACATTTAATAGATTTCTGAATTAAGCCATCACGTAAAAACAAGCTGCCGCTGTCTGGCTAAATTCTTCATATGTGTTTCTTAATATAAAGTGTTCCGGAAGGGATTATTTTTAGTTAATCATGTTATATACACAATTCACAATCGATGTTGTAGCGTTGTATGCATTGTATGTCAGCAGCTGCTACAATAGTCATAACTATGTTGTTGGTATTTTCTATGCAAAAGCTCTATACAACTCATACGACAATTTTTCATATGTTTTTCGAATGTTGTAAGAAATTTTAGAGTTGCCAATTGTTTATTTCAACATATAAACAAAAATTCAAACGATTTTAGCATAAAAAACGATAAAATGGTAACACTGAAATCAAAAACAAACAGCTGTTTACAAAAACAAAAAAACTAAAATTTTATTAAAAACAGTTTATTTATTAGAGTTAACAACGGTGTTGACACTGCCAACAAAATCATTTCTGCAATATAAGCTCTTTTCATACACGCGTATCCGCTCTAATTACAAATTGATTTCTTGCAATAACCATCTTGCTTGATCAGCGTTTATATCGTCGCGCATGTTGGTGCAATATGATAAATGAACCAAGGTGCCAACAAGTGTGGCCGACGAACATCAGTCTTGGCTGAGACATCGAACGGAGCGATTATTAGTTAATTAATCATTATTTAAATTTAAATTAATAAAATTAATTGTAATATTATATTATATTTTTCCTTGTGAGTTTCATTTATCAGGCGCAGTTGGAGCGCCTTAATATTTTTTAAAATACACCACTTAGAAAACCTTAACTGGCGCCCGAGTATAACTTAAATAAAGTGATTTCTAAACGGGAACCATACGGAGCTTCCGCGGGGAGAAAAAGGTTTTCTTAAGTGGTCGCGACGCGGAGCTTAGCCAAGGCTCAGAAAAAATATATATATAAAAAAGGATTAGTTTAAAATGTGGAATAAAGAAAATAAAAGAATTAAAAATTCAAAGAAATTTGGTTTATTTCGCATTTTTATTTAATTTAATATATTTAGATTTTTTTCTTTTGACATTGTTATATGAATTTGTTTTGATTGTTTTTTTTTTTCATTGAGGACATAAACTTATGATTTGCTGCAAAGATCTGTTCAAAATCACTGTTACTAAACTTTAGTAGGTATAATATACAATTTGATTGTGAATTGAACAAATGTTAATATAAAATATATAACAATATTGTTTAACATGTTAACATTTAATAGAAAAATAATCGTTTTCTTAAATAAAATGTTTGTATGCATACCAATTATATCATTAATTTAATAAAATGATATTTGTTTACGAAATGATTGGTATTTTCAGATTTTTTACATAAATAATTCAAAATATAAACGAAGTTTTTCTCCATTAAACGGATGTTTTTATATATAAAATTGTAAACAGTAACAAACTTTGACAGTTACGTAACCCAGGCGAATTAAACAAGTTATTGTGTGAATTCGACTCGATCCCATCCAAGGCGAATTCATATAAGGTAATGTTATTCAATCAGCTAATAATTCGCCTGGTTTTCCTAGCTGTCAAAGTTTGTTATTGTTTACATATTTATATTTAAAAATGTACGTTAAACAGAGAAAAACTTCGTTAATATTTTGAATTATTTATGTAAAAATCTGAAAATACGAAGCATCTCTTAAACAAATATCATTTTATTTCAAGGAATTCAGAAAAGGTGGTGTTATTCAAGCAGCTCATAAGTTTTTTCCTAATTCGCCTGGTTTACGTAACTGTCAAAGTTTGTTATTGTTTACATTTTTATATTTAAAAATTTCCGTTAAACGGAGAAAACCTTCGTTAATATTTTTAATTATTTATGAAAAAATCTAAAAATACCAAGTATATCGTAAACAAATATCATTTTATATAAATAATGGCATAATTAGTATGTATACAAATATGTCATTTAGGAAAAATATTTTTTCTATTAAATGTTAACATATTAAACAATATTGTTTTATATTTTATATTAACATTGTGTAGATAACGTGATTAACTACAAAAAATCTTTTTTGGAACACTTAATATTAAGAAACGCTTATGAACTATTTTCCCGGCTGGCGGTAGCTGACTTCTACGTTATTTCTTAATTTTGTAATCTATTAATTGTTTGATTCTGTAGGTATTGTTGAATTTAAATTTTTTTTGTGAAATTTGTTTCTGGTTATATATTTGTATTACTATTGCACATGATGAGCATTTCATGGTTGGATTCTGATTTTTCTTAGAATTTGGCAAATTTATTTAATGTTTTGCAGTGTATTCCTTTATGGTTTGTGATAGTGTCCAGATTTATTGATTTTTGTATGCTACATTGGTACGTACAAGAAGAAAACAAACAGCGGTATTTTCGGTTAACTTTTTTCAGAGTTGCACGGAAATGTACTTTTTTGTGTATACACGTGAATAAGTACATAAACAATATAAACAAAGAAGAAAATACAAAAAAAAAACGTAAACAAAAAGATTACAAACCATAACAAACTCAGTGATATATTTGTTAAATATTGAAATATCAAAATAAAAATTAAAATCTTCTTTGAGCACTAAATCTGAAATGTGTTATTAACAGCGAATCGAAACACGAATCGATCTAAGTATTAGGTGTTTATGCTTAAAAAATTAAAAAAATTATAATATGTGATCGATAAGGTATTAATAGACAAATCGTATAAAGATTTTTTTCCTGAGTACTTGCTATTAGCCGGTATACCGTAACAAACTTTGAAAAAATGGCATATTTAATGAAAAAGTTTTTATGTTCAAAAATTTTTAAATATTCGTTGAGCAGCAAAACCAAATTTGCGAATTTTTCAATTTTTTTACGTTATACCGTCTTATGGCAAGTACTCAGGAAAAAATCTATATACAGTTCGATTTGTCTATTGATCCCTTATCGATGACATATTTTAGTTTTGTGGCTCAACAAATATTTGTTTCTAGGTTTAAACTAATAGAAAACCTGTGTAGAGCGAAAAAGTACCAAAAAGTTCCTTTATTATTGATTTCAAGTATATACAAAAACAAGTAAGAGTGCTATATTCGGCTGTGCCGAATCTTATATACCCTTCACCATAGTGTGAAGGGGGGAGTTTTCCCGTTTTTCCTACCGAGCGCGTCCCCGGGTGGCGGATAGGGGGTGGTGATGGACCATCTGTCCTCCCCCAGTTTTAGTTTGACTCAAGCTGAGGGAAGGCAGATTGTCCACCACTTGGGAATATTATATTCCCCGCGGACCAAAAAACTGGAAAAAAAACAACATGGAAAAGAAAAATAAAAAGATAAAAGTTACGGTGCAGGGCCTAAATAACCCAGTACCGGCGGCAAGTGTTGATCTACTCGCGAGTCACGTGTCGTCGTCATCCTGCAATCGTGAGCAAAATACTACTACGGAGGTGGGTACCTTGGCCTCCGTGGCGGACAATGCGTCAAGTGTACAGCATGCCACTGGCAAAAACATAGGAGTGAAAGAGAATGATGTACTCGGAGAGAGCTCTAAGCTACCTCAGCCTTTCAATATAGGTGAGAGTTCCGACTCTGAATCCTCAGATGATAATAACAACACCATTATAGCAAATCCCAAAAAGGATGAAGTAGAGCAAATGGTGAAACAGGTGAGTGATAGCATAGCTAAACTACCTATTACTAAGAAAAGACTATCTGGAGCACAGAGGAGGAAGTTGAAAAAGATGCTTCAGGAAATCATAGTTAGTCAATCCAACGACACTCCAAAAGAAAAATTGGACTCTCTTACAAGATCTGAGGCAAAGAGGATCAGGTCTCCCGAGGAGTTGACAAATGAGAATAAACCGAAGAAGAAAAAGAGCTCCCCGTCTTCTTATATACAGTCGAAGCCAAGCCATACTTCACTCAAAGGAACCTCAAGTCAAAATCCTGCGAGTAAGGGTGACAACGCCAAGATAGATATTCCGAAGGCGACCACGTCGGCGAAATCAATCTCGAAGGCACGAGTATCTCAAAAGAAGGCCCGAAAAGAGAGGAAAGAGAGGCTAGACAGTGGAAAAGGAAAAGAGCCGCCATCTTACGCCAAAGTTGCCAGAAGAAGACACCGGGACGATCTCTGCTATGCAGTTTACGATGCCGGTAACCCGACAGGCAAAATTCCAATAGACCAACAGAGTAAGGTAGAAGATCTGGTGAACAATAAGATAGTGGACCACGCAATCGCTTCAAAGGGCAGACAACCAATAGAGAGCGTGAGCTGCGAGTTCAGCATGGGCGCGATGTTGATGAGATTGGCATCTCACCAATGTGTTAGCACTCTAAAGAACTTGGTGGAAAGTATCCCTCCTCCCTGGGACGGCGCTAAGCTGGGACTGGTAAAGAAGAGCGAGCTTCCGGTGCTCTTAAAGTCCACTGTATACATAAAAGGATGGGGCAGTAAACTGACAAGTGAACGTATACTGGAAATTCTTGGTGGTCAAAATGCTGAGCTGGCCGTGGAAAAATGGGAAGTCTTTTACAGGAAAGAAGAACCTGAGGGAACTTTATTTGTAATAGGTATCGACCAGAAATCTATGGCTAGTCTTGCCAAGAATAAAGGTAGGGCTTACTTCGCCTCTAAAGCTGTCATATTCAAAATTGGGAAGGTGCCGATTGGAAGGGCTGTTACAACAAGCCTCGAAAAGAACACTAAAAAACCTAAGAACACAGCATCAGTAGCAACTACTGATAACGTTGAGAAGTCAAATCCTAAAAGCGAGGAAGTTACCACTAACTCGCCAAAAGAAGGTACAGCTGCCATTTCCAAAATCGGAGAGGCGCCGATTGAAAGGGCTGTTAAAACCGCTCCCGATAAGGACACTAAAACATCTAAGACAGTAACCAAAGCATCATTAGCAAGTACTGGCAATGTGGAGGAGTCAAATCCTAAAGGCGAGGAGGAAATCACTCACTCGCCAGAAGACAGAACAGCAGAGCTCTCCAAAATTGGGAAAGTGTCGATTAAAAAGACTGCTCTTCCTATGCCTGATAGGGACACCGCAGTGACATCAATAGCCACTTCAGGTTACCCGGAGGAGCCAAATCCAACGGGCGAGGAGGTGATCACTAACTCGCTGGAAGACAGTTTAAGTGGATGACAATGATTGAAGTTATCCAAATAAACCTCCATCGGAGCGAGACGGCCACAAACGCTCTGATGGCTAAAATTAACACAGGTAAGATACATATAGCTTTAATCCAGGAGCCTTGGACGATTCGCAACAAGGTTTCTGGATTAAATCACATAAATTTCCAACTTTTCTACGCTGATACAGGGTCTCGCCCGAGAACATGTATCTTATGCCACAAGAACTTATGTTTTCTTCTCTCAACAGGATTATCTACATCGGATGCAACGGTGCTGAAGCAAGGTCGTGGCAACATATACCTTGCATCTGTTTACCTGCCTTTCGATTCTCCGACACTACCACCAACGTCGGAGCTGATGAAACTGGTCGAAGAGGCACAAAGGAAAAATAAGAAAATTGTAATAGGTTGTGATGCCAACTCCCACCATGTAGCTTGGGGTAGTACAAACACCAATCGCAGAGGACAAGCCCTCATGGATTTCCTTAATACTAAAGACTTGATAACATCGAACTTAGGTAATAAAGCTACCTTCGTCAATAGAATCAGAGAAGAAGTATTAGATATAACTATATGTTCAGAAGAGCTTATAAACGAAATTCAGGATTGGACGGTTTCCGACGAGCACTCCTTTTCTGACCATCGGTACATAAGATTCAAAATACTACGGCCGCCACCAAAGCCGATAAATTTTCGGAATAAGTCTAAAACTAATTGGACAATGTTCGGTTCCTTACTAAAGAACCGTTTATGTCAGGACACTGTTCAATGTCGAAATAAAGAGGACATAGACGCCAAAGTAGAAATGCTCACAAGTGCCTTGGTTGAATCGTTCGAGGAGAGCTGCCCTCTGCGAGAGCGGAGATCTGCACAGGAGAAACCCTGGGTAACCGGGGAGATCCGGAACCTTGGTAAGACTCTTCGCAAACTATTTAACCGGGCACGGCGTAAAAAGACCGCAGTATACTGGGATGAGTATCGTAGTAAACTTGGTGAATATAAAAAAGTTGTTCGTAAAGCCAAACGAGACTCCTGGAAACTTTTCTGTGAACAGGTAGACAGCGTAAATGACGTATCGAAGATAAAAAAATTCCTATCCAAAACTCATGTCCAACCGGAATCTATGGTCGATGACACGGGCAAGAGGCTGGAGGATATGGAGGAGACAATGAAACTCCTAATAGACTCTCATTTCCCACCAGGTATATCGAATAACATAGACGAACCGATATTGGAGGAAGAGGAGGCAAACACGAAAATTGTAATTACACCTGATATGGTTAAAGGGGCAATCAAGAGCTTCGCTCCCTATAAAGCTGCAGGGCCGGATGGCATTTTCCCGGCACTCTTACAGATGGAGGCGGAACTGGTCTCCGTACATCTGTCTCTGATATTCACTGCATGCTTGCAATTCACATATACCCCCATTAAATGGCAGGATGCAAGGGTATAATATTTATACCTAAACCAGGGAAACCTAGCTATGCGACACCTAAGTCTTATCGACCGATAAGTCTTACGTCCTTCCTACTTGAAACCTTGGAACGGATTGTCGATAGTATGGTTAAAAGCAGTATACCAGACAAAGACCTAAAATTTAAGCAGCATGCTTATGTAAAGGGACGATCGGTGGAAACCGCTTTAAACGAAGTTGTCCACTACATAGGTGCATCCTTTGATAGCAAACTATATACACTGGCGGTATGCATTGACATCGAAGGCGCCTTCAATAACGTGCACACTGATACTCTTATCCAATCCATAGACCAGTTTTATGTTGACCGGGTGCTCCGTAACTGGATCAACCACATGCTAAGGAACAGATGGATAAGTTGCGAGATGTACGATATAACTATCAGGAAAAGGGTATTTCGAGGTATACCACAGGGTGGCATTTTATCACCTTTACTCTGGGTTACCACGATTAATAGCCTTCTAAGGACCCTAACTGAGAAAGGACTTAGACCCGTCTGCTATGCAGACGATGTCGTAATACTTTTAAAGGGAAAGGATCCAAATTACTTGTGTAGAAGAGCTGAGGAGGCTCTGATTACGGCCTTGGGCTGGGCTCAACCGAGAGGCCTCAATGTTAACCCGGCAAAAACGGAAATCTGTCTTTTCACAAGAAAGACAAAAATTTCTACATATACTGAACCTTGCTTCCTGGATAAGAAGATACCGGTGACAGATAAAGTTAAGTACTTAGGTGTAATCCTCGACAGGAAATTAAAATGGAAATACCACATAGAGGATAGAATCAACAAGGCACATCGGTGCTGGGCGATATGTAGGAAAGCTATAGGCATGAAATGGGGTCTTAGTCCTACTATGATAAACTGGCTTTATAAAAGTGTAATTAGACCAATTCTAGCTTATGCTTCAATAATCTGGTGGACTGCTTTAGACAAAAAGTGCAATATCAAACTTCTACAGGGAGTTCAGCGTACATGCTGCTTGGGTATAAGTGGTGCCATGTGTACTACTTCAACCAAGGCTCTGGAAACGTTGCTAGATATTCCACCCATTGAAACATATTTAAGATATGAGGCGGCGCTTACAGCCGAACGGCTCTATACTTTAGGCGAACTGGCCAAAAGCGGTTATAGGACACGTCATCAATGTATACTGGACACATTGGAAGGTTATACACAATCATGGAAAAAAATCTATATACGGTTCGATTTGTCTATTGATCCCCTATCGATGACATATTTTGGTTTTGCTGCTCAACGAATATTTTAAAATTTTTGAGTATAAAAACTTTATCATTAAATTTTGCAAATTTGTCAAAGTTTGTTACGGTATACCGGCTAATAGCAAGTACTCAGGAAAAAATCTTTATACGGTTCGATTTGTCTATTAATACCCTATCGATCACATATTATAGTTTTTCTGCTCAACGAACATTTTTAATTTTTTAAGCATAAACACCTTTGTTAAATTTGTAATATCTTCAAAGTTTGTTACATCACAGTATCTCATAGAAAGTACTTCGAAGAACACTTAATACTTAGATCGATTCGTGTTTCGATTCGCTATTAATAACACATTTCAGATTTAGTGCTCAAAGAAGATTTTAATTTTTATTTTGATATTTCAATATTTAACAAATATGTCAATGAGTTTGTTATGGTTTGTTATCTTTTTGTTTACGTTTTTTTTTTGTATTTTCTTCTTTGTTTATATTTTTTTATTTACTTATCCACGTGTATACACAAAAAAGTACCTTTTCATGCAACTCTGAAAAAAAATTGATAAATTTGAAAAAAGTTTGTTAAAAAGTTTGTTTTCTTCATAGAGATTACATTGGTATCAAACTTGTAATTCTTGACATATGATGTGATGTGTTGATGTATTTTGATGTTATGTAGATGCAAGTAGAGCAATCTACTTGCTTTTTTTTTCTTATGATGCAGATGGGCAATATGTATTGTGTTCGCATGGATGACCCTTTTTTGACATTTAGAGGACAATGGTTATTTTTGTTGTATGGTTTTATTAAAGTGGATTTTCATAGTGTTTCAGTGTTTCCATGTTTCTTTAAAAATTAAATGTTATCTTTAATTACAACTTTATATTTAATTGTATTTCTTATGCTATGACAGTGGATTGGGCGTTGTGGCTTCTGTTTAACTGATCAATATTGTTTCCTTTTTCTTATCGTCATTCTAGGATGGATGATCTTTAGTGTCCCAGTTTTAAATGTGGTTCTTGGTCTGGAATCATACTTTGTATAATTGCGGGAAATTCTACATTAATTTCTTAATAGAAGCTTTTCATTATCTGTGATGTATTGTGTAGGTTCCGTATTGTTGGATTACATTTTTAATGAAATGATATGGGTCTCTCTTAGCCGTACATTTAAATTTCGGAATTCTACAATGACGACTACTTTTATTACATATTGTGATTGATAACATATATTGTTCTACATCTTGTGTTAGTTTTAAATTTCAAACTTACATTGTTCGCATATAAAAATATTGTACAATACCTCACAATCTACTCTCATATAATTGAAAACGTTTTAAATACTTTTTTCTATTCATTAAAAAATATATTTGCAAAACAAAAGGGAAAATTATTTTATTTTAACAAAAAATGCAAATCCTATTTTTTTGCTGTGTATACTTTGTATGTTTGCATTCCAAACATACAAAAAATACACAGCTGAATAAAATCAAATACATCTACACACACGTGTACATCTTTTTCTATATACAGTGTTGTTGTTGCTTTTATAACAATTTTTTGATGAAATTTTCAGAGGTTGTCTCGGATTTTTGCTCATATCTCCATTATTTACCGACCGATTTTGCTGAAAGCATGTCTAATAGAATTATTGAAGATTCGGATCTCGCCGATATCTGGGGTCCTCTAAAAGCTGATTTCAACAGACAGACGGACAGACAGACGGACATGGCTTAATCGACTCCGCTTTCTATAAGGATCCAGAATATATATACTTTGTAGGGTCGGAAAATTATATTATAGAAATTACAAACGGAATGACAAACTTATATATACCCTTCTCACGAAGGTGAAGGGTATAAAAAGTCTGTTCCGGAACGCTTTTTATAACACAAACCATATGAGGTATTTATCCATCCGGCGGCTGCTACATTATGGACGAATATTGAAAATTACTCCGCCGGAGTAGAATTATCCATTCGCAACAAATATTCATTCATTCGTAATATAATATTTTCATGAATATGTATTTTTTATGTTTATTTTTTTTTCTTATCATCAGGCACTCACTTAAATTTTGCAAATTAAGCTGCCAGAATAGAATTTTTCGTTTAAAACAAACATTATTCAATTCAGAATATTTTTTCCTCACAAATTTTAATTTTACAAAAAAATTTCATCAAATGAATTCGCCGTGATATGGCAACAAAAAATGTGGCACGGTTTTGTTGTTTCTATTTAAACGTTCAATATTTTAAGAAGGGTATTTGAAAAGAAAATGAATAAAGTCCCTTCGACATGTAATGTTTATATTATGTTAAAAATAGTTGTTTTGTTATTATTTGTTTTTAAAATAAAATCCAGCATATGTCCATAATTTGAAGTATAAACGATATAGTTTTTGAGCAATATTTAAAATCTTTTCTTTTAGATTTTGTTACAGTTCGTTTTCCTAAAAACTTTAAGATTTGTTTAAAACCTCTTAATGGAAACTTGATTTTAGTTATAGGATTTTTCGGTATTATATAATAAAATATGCGATTGTTTACTATACGTAGCGAGAATGAAATATGCAACTCTGTAGACAAAATTGAAACATGTGGTACGAATATTATGAATGATTGGCAGCACTGTATGACAACTCTAAATCGACGTTGTTAATTCGCAAATCATATATAAAACCGGAGAAGAGAAAATAATTAATTCGGATATAATAACATTTAAAATATTTATTGAAAATAATACTACAAAACAAAAAGACAGTGATTATTTTAATAAAATACAAACGTTTTGATAACGTGTAAAAAATTTTAAACTCTAGTGAAACCCAATAATTTTGTCGCGCTGCCATTTTACAAAAAAAAGTAAAGCAAAAATTTAAACATCTTGAATATATGATCAGGTAAAATTAAAAAAAAAAAATATATATATATATATTAATATTTTATAGGCTTGGTAACCAATAAACATTTTCTTTGTTAAAAGACAAAAATTCCATCATTGACTTTTACGAGATATGACCACGACATCAAATTACAAATAGCTATATTGTATAGCGGTACTTCCACAAAAAAACAACCATATAATGAAGTGATACATTTCAAGTGTCCATCCTTAAAAAATAATAGACGGAGAAAAAACTTTTGTTTCCTTTTTATATTCTACAATTTTTTATCAACGGGCTAGGTTTTTTATTGTTAATTACCCTTTTTCCTAAAACTCATTAAATGAAAAAAATACGAAAAACCAACAATAAGGAAAAAAAAGAAAACTTGTTCACGTGTTTATATGTGTATGTGTGTGTTTGCTTAGTGTAAAATGCATGCATGAGAAGAAATAGCAGAATCCACACTTTCTGTATTAAAAATATATTTCAGTTCTTTCTAATGTTTAGCTTTAATTTCATAGTTTCTTCATGGCTTCACCTTATAAAATATAAACAAATAATGAAATGCAACACTGCAACTTACACAATGTA
>NC_060949.1:10766816-10787690 GCF_022045245.1 Lucilia cuprina | reverse complement strand
ATATATATATATTATTATATTAATATTAATTTATTACATACATTTCTTTTTGTTGCAAAGATGTAAGAAAATGTAAAATAATGAACACTGGAAAAAGTGTTATTGGTATTACAGGACAGCGGATTCAAAATATTGGAATTATTAGAATTTGTAGATTCGACAGTATAAACAGTATTTACATCCTTCTTTGAAACTAACTAAAACTTGTTTATCACTGCCGGTGTTAAATATTATAGAAAGGGAAAGTAAATGTTTCCAAAAAAATATACCTACAAGTGTTAATTTTAACATTTCCAAATAAAAATGTAACATATCAACAAGTTCGATGCTAATCTGATTTTGTAGGATATTCCGAGACATATTCACAGTTCGAATTTTTGTCTAATATGCCAGAAATTTGGTTCAATCACAAATTAAAGTCATTAAAATCAGTATTTTATATTTTTTAAATTTATGCTGTATAATTGCTTTTATTAAAAATAAAATAAATTATTGTAACATATTCTATCGATTATTTTTGATAGAAATAATTTTTTTCTCGCCCAATTGGTGTAATTAATGGATAAATATTTGAAGTCGATATAACATGTTTTACGAAAATTGTGGTAATTAATTCGTGGTTAAAATTAAGTGCTATTTTTTCCTAATCCATTAATGCAACCGTTACATAACGACATATCTGACCGTAAAATAAAACTATATTTTTATTTTATTACTATTTCAAAGTAATATTAAAAAATAAATTAACGTTTTACTAGTATTTCTATCTCTCTCATATTTAAATTTTTATAACGATTCCTAAAAATATACCTATTTCTTTGAACTTAATAAAATATGTTGCATTAATTTTTTTGATTTAATTAATAATAAATTGAAGCAAAAGTGTCTAATGAAAATGTTCCAAAATATCTGCAGTATTATTTTGTCTCATTGCTTTAATTTAACGTGAGCGTGTTTACATCCGACAGATTTGTGTCGGAAATTTGTATATCCATTAATTTTATACGAAATTTTTAAATGTATACATATAAATTATGTTTAATAAAAAGATAAATATTTATTACATGTAATGTATCAATGAAATTCGTTATATTTTGGTAAAACATAAAAACACATTTGCATTGTAAAATACTTATAATTTAAAAATGCTTATATATTTTTTTCAAGTCGTATTAATAGAGGAAGCTTTTGTATAGCCAACATATTTAATAATAACCAGCAAACTGTCTTCAAATAGGCAACAGTTACCCGATTCTGAAAAATTGACGTCACAGGATCAACCATCACTTAGTGACCAGCATATACTATACACACCGGTCTTCTATATCTCTGGTATGTGCCCAATCATTTCACTGAAAGAACATTTATAATTCATGTGATATTTGCGAATTTGTGTTATATTAAATAACGATAAATATTTTATATATTTTAGGGAACGGTGGTTATGTAGCAGCACCATCTGCGGGTTATACATTACCCCAACAGAGTGGGCTGCAACAGCCAACTGTAAGTGCAGCAGCTTCAGGCTCTGCTGTACCACCACAACCCGCACTTCAACTTCTACACGGCATTCAGCCAACAGTTACTTCTGGGCAACAAACAGATTTATATAAAATGCAGCCTCAATCGGCGCAAAACATTGTAAGTTTCTACATTTTTAATTTATTATACATATATTTTCCTTTTTACTTTTATATATGTCTTGTTAAAAGGCATACATTCAATACACAAGATATCATTTATTTATAAGCCCTGTAAATCCGCTTGAATTGTAAACAAATACTAAGAAGGATATTATGGATCTTGTGGATTTATGTATGTTAACTTTCTGTTATTAATATATTTTTAATTTACTTATTATTATTTTTGTTATGCAAATAACAGTTTAATATTTTTATTATTAAGACCCACCTACTCCACCTACTCTAAAAACGTTTTAAATTATGGGACTGACTTATAAGAATAACTTTACTTTCAAATCTTTAATACCTCATCATATAAGTTTCTTACGATTAATATGAAACGATTCTTTTTCAATAGAGCGCTTTAGGTCTTTATAAAATATTCAATAATAATTACAGCAGGATTTGAATTCCTTGCATGAAATTAGCAAAAGCAGATTTGTAATTTGCTTAAAGTTTTTCAGCAGTTGTACAAAAAATAAAAATAAAAAGCCCAAACACAATATACAACATTTCAAAGAGATTGGTGCAAACACACAATTTATATACATTATAAAACTTTTAAGCAGTTCTTTACGAAGTAAAAGAGCACAGCAAAGCAAATAAGTACAGAAGCGGCACAAGAGAAACCCCTAGAGCTGAACGCTGTAGTGATCGTTTGAAAATAATCGCTGTGACTGTCACCACAACCCGGACTTCCACAGTATAGAAAAATACAAGAGAAACTCCAAGAGCTAAAAAGCTGTAAGCAGTAGTGATCGTTTGAAAATAATCGCTGTACTGACTGCGTTAGCAGAAAATAGAGTAGAAAATATACCGTACACCTTTTTTTGAACAATCGTAATCGTATATGGTTTTCGAAAGATGTGAATAAAAAACAAATGAAGCTATATAAAAAATTGTATTCGTTTTTTATTATAATTCTCAACAATGACTATTTATTGCTTGATTTATCTAAATATAAACATGAAAATGATATATCACACCAAGTAGTACCTACTAGGGAGATCAATTTTTATATTGGCAATTCATGAAAAAATAAACTCCAAAAATTTCATAATTTTTGAATATAGTAATCGGTAGAAATCGGTCTATTTTCACACCTCTACATCATACAAAAGGACCATTTTTGGCTAGATCTAAAATGTATATAAGCCGATTTTTATAACGTTTGGACCTGATTTCCCTCTAGTTCATAGAGTAAGAAATTAAAACACAAAAAATAAAACATAGAATATTTATTTTATTTTTATTTTATTAATTCATTGTAGATTACATGCCCATATGGGCCTAGAATATTTTTATTTTATTTTTATTTTATTTAACAATATTCAATAACCTAGCCTATAGGCCATAAGCGGTTACAAATTTCTACTTCACAATAATTCCTCCAATACAAAATACATAATTATATATAAATAAAATTACACCTAATTTTTTTTAAAAAGATAATATACAAAGAAAATAACGATACGACAATTAAAATGTACCGCATTGATCATAAATAAATTCCTACATAATTTGCAATCAAACAAATGTAATTCAAAGAAGCAAAACAGGTTAAAATAAAGAAAAGTATATGTAGAAATCATAAACAATCCCAAAAATGAACTCACAGAACCAATCAATATGTCATACAGGAACTATATGGCAAATAACACTCCAGACTGTAAAGGACATAGGTAATACAAATCAGACAGTAACATGAAGCTATAAAACACCTATCAGTTGAACCTTCTGTGAAGAAATATAAGTCAATTGTAAGAAAAATTTAAAAGAATTTAAATACCAAAATTACCAATCAATTACATAATAAAAATTTCAAGACTAACTTTAAAAGAACAAAGTAAATATTTATGTATTTATTTTATTTATTTATTCATTAAAGCAATAAAAAGTAATGCTGTTAAAGTATAGTGTAAAGTATCGAGTATTTGCCTTATATTATTTTTTTCAAAAATCAAAAAAGTAACACATTTATTTATTAAAAACAATTATGATAATTATTATTCACTACTTTTTTCCGGGTTATTTTGGTTACTTGAGTTCTCATTTAAAGTAAGTACATATACAGAGAATTTCAATATGTATTTGGCTTAATGATATTTACAAAATTCATGAAAATTTTACCTGTTTGAGTGTAATTATTTTATTATAAAATATTCTGTACACTATAACATGGAAAAAATTCACTTTTAGTTCCGAAAAATGTAAATTTTTGGTAATTGTTCTGAATATTATTTATAGGAGCATTTTTTCCTATTTAAGAACATCTGACTATTTAAACCCCCGGAGTTTGGATCGGGTATTCAATAATATCCCTCGTTTGTTCATTATGATGCATTGAAAGACGATATTTTAACTTTTAAATTAATTGTTTCTTTACAATAATTGCAATCCGTTGCGGAACATTGCCGTTTTTGACATAGTATAGCGTTTACATTCGATATTTAACGGCGATTTCATAAATTTATATCTTAAACTGCTATATTAATAATATCTGTACTAGTATCCATTAATGAAAACAAGTTTTTTGGTTCCAATCATCCATTAGACACTCCTAAATACTACCAAAAATCGTCAAATGGTGACCATGTCAATAACATACACTACATATCGGTTCTGAAATTGATTATTGTCCAAAATATTAAGATTTTTATATTAAGTCTGGTAACGCTATGACTGAATAGACGCGTGTGTTTCTCAGCTGTCATATATTTTCATTTAACTTAAATTAAAAAGATTCAGTTTTATCATTTTTGTGCTGTTTTTATGTTAAATTTCATGTTTCTAGGTTCAACCTATTGTAGAACGAAAAAGTACCAAAAGGTCCTTTTATGTGTTCTGATCTAATCCGGGCTCTACATACTTTATTTCATGTTTCTAGGTTCTATATTATAGGAAATTCAAAAAGTACTTTTTTAGAACGAAAAAGTTCCAAAAAATACCCTTTGATTTGTTCTCATCTAATCCGGACCACAGGGTATACAGAGACGTCACGAGCAAAAAGCTATTTCCCTCTCTTTCGCACAAAACGAATTCAATTCTTTTTTTGTATCTGTATTTTATATACCTTTCTCACCAAACAATTTCAAAATCAAACAAAAGCTGATTTTAGACTTTTTCAAATGTCAACAGTGACATCTCTGTATACTTGTGTACGGACTCTACATACTTAATTTCATGTTTATAAGTTCATATATAATAGAAACACAAAAAGTAGCTTTTGAAAAACGAAAAAGCACCAAAAAGTTACCTTTTATGAGTTCTCATCTAATTCCAAATCAACGTACTCAATTTCATGTCCCTTGGTTTAATATTATAGAATATTCCAAATGTTTCTTTTGAAATTCTCACCTAATTCAGACTCAACATACTTAATTTCTTATTTCTAGGTTCAATATTAGAAAAAAATCCAAAAGTACCTTTTAAAACAAAAGAAGTACCAAAAAGTTTCCTTTTATGGTTTCTAACTTAAGCCAGGCTCCACATACTTATTTTCATGTTTCTATCCAAAAACACTAGTGCTGCTCTTGCTCTCGAGCATGAATAAAAAAACTCAATTTTTGATGAAATTTTCAAAGTTTGTCTCGGATTTTTGCTCATATCTCATATGGACCGATTTTGCTGATTTTAAATAGCGATCTTCCCGAAAGCATGTCTAGCAGAATTATTGAAGATTCGGATCTCGCCGATATCTGGGGTCCTCTAAAAACTGATTTCAACAAACATACAGATTACTTTGTTTGAATAAATAAATAAATAAATAAATAAATAAATAAATAAATAAATAAATAAATAAATAAATCAGGCTTAAGTGATGGTATGAATACGAATTAAACGATTTTGAAAACGGATACATCTTAATATGTTTCTATAACAAATAAAATGTCCAATCCATAAAACATGGTTATTGTATCGAGTGTATCAAGATATGATTGGTAGTATTATTGTATGCTTTGGAAATCGGAGTATTTGGAAAACCTGTTTAAATTTAAGGAAATATATAGAATTATCGAAATTTGAAAGTTTATGTTGTAAGTCTTAATAAATCAGAGTTAAATTTCGGTTTTTAAGAACGTACTGTGTTCAAAATGGTTAAATCCATGCATATAACATTAATTTCGAAATAAAAACTCTTTTCAAAAATTAAAAATTCTATTTCTATTTTAATGCAAGTAAAATTTTCATAAATTTCGATAATATCATTAAACCATATATATTCTGATATGATCTGTATAATTACTTTTGTGATGTAAATTTTGCACCTTTTTAACTTCAGCTTAAGTGAGAACTCAAAGAACCAAAACAAGAAAAAAAGTAGTGAATAATAATTATAATAATTGTTTTTAATAAATAAATGTATTACTTTTTTGTTTTTTGAAAAAAATATCTTTTTTTAATAAAACCAATCGTCAGTATTTCTGTATACTTATTTTTGTGATTAACTGTATATAAAACAGATTTTTGCCAATTTTTGGAGAGATTATAGTAAATTTGAAGTAATTATAGCATAATGAACACAAAATGGAAGCAGTATTGACAACCCAAACGAAAAGTATTGAGCAGAACTGAGGAATCAAAAGTAGTACAATAAGGCCTTTAAAGCCAATCTTAGCCATAACATAAAATACAAACTGTTGTAAAAAATACAAAATAAAATTTAATCATATTTTTTTATAAAGTTCCCCAAACCTATTGCAAATAATATTAAGAAAAAATATTAAAATACAGTAGTATTTAAAGAAAAGTAATAACGGTCCAAATTAATAGTAACACTGACCTATTTAGATATACTTGCAATATTCTCCTTTGTTATAAAAAAGTAATGAAGTAAAGGTAATTTATTATCAAGGTAGAAAAAAAAATATTTATTTACTAAGACAGCTAACTTTTCATGAATAGGTTCTGATTCGGCGTCAATCTGTGGTTAAGTAAAAATGTACATAACTGAATAAAACAAAGAATTATTAGTTTTAATAAAAAGGATAATAATTGTATTCTTTTATTTGACTAACAAGTGTGCAGTGTGCCAGAACATTCCGTGTATTCAATTAAAACTTTGCAAATGCTGGAATCATCTAACTGAATGACTTTAAAAAGGAAGTTTCTACATGCATCAAGGATATGAAATCTGATATTATTTCATCCAGCAAACTCATTAATAACATTGACTCGCCTGTTACCACCAAACTCTCAGCAATGAAAATGGAAAATCATATATAACTGAGCTGATATTGTCATTAATGGATTGGTTTCAATGAGTTAAAATCCACCATTATATCATTATGCTCATTTTATGGCATTACATTAATAAAAAAAGCTCATACTAGTATAATTTAACAACGTTGAGCTGCGTGATCACCACGTAAAGGAATATTTTATAAGTAAATACCTTGTAATTAAGGACATACATTGAAAGCCGCGTGTACCTTAATGATCACTACTTCCCCAGTGCCTTACACATCAAAAATATATGCTTAAATACAAAATTCTTAACAGTGATAATATTAAAGCCAACGCGCTGCGTGATGACAAATGAAGTCTTTTACAATGTTGGTGAATGTGCTAAATTACTTGACTCCGGTTCCAAAGCTAAAGAATTATTATTATTTATATACTATTCATTTTTATAAGATTTAATTTTTTTTTAATTTTTAATTGATGAATTATCTAACATTATACAAGGTAAATTTAATTTTTGGCATTTCGGAAACCTAGTTCAAACCATGCTGCTGTCCGCATATCTGTATATAAATTAATTAGAAATAATAGACAGATTGAAACACAAATTTGTTTGGAAAATTTCTTTATATGGTCGTGAATATCATCATAGGGATGATTTCAATTGCAATCTCTTTGATATTTCTAAAGCCTACCTATTACGTTCAATAAGTCTGCGATGTAACCTCTCAATATATCATAATTCCAAATTTTTGGTTAACTAGTGACAATTCTATGATTCAATTCTCTCATCAAATACAATATTGTTCTCTTTCTTACCATTCCATGATTTATGCTGTGTTTGATTTAAATGTTTTCTGTAGAGATGGATATGTAGAATATAAATACTTCAATCGTATAAACTGGGACGATATAATATCTCATATTTGCTTCTAAAGAATATATATCCAATAACAATGGTTGAAAGTTTGATGATATTTTGCAAATATAACTTTCTCAACTGATAATAATAAAATTGATTTTAGTACTTTTAGTGAAACTATTGATTTCTTTAATTTTTCTTTTATAAATCAAGATAAATTATTTGAAGCTATCTTTAAGATTAAAACAACATTTTATTTTAATTCATCGCGTTAATACGATTTTGACCACATTAAAGTTCCCTTTTATTTGGAGAACAATTTGTTTTATTTGGAGTGCCAATCCCGAAATCGAAAGCAATCTAACAATAGATGATATAAAACCCATCTCTATTCTACCAGCTCTATCAAAAAAAAAAAAAAAAATAGAACACATAATTAAGGACCAAATATTGTTTTCTGTTCGTAATCTTATTACCTCCATCACAATATGGTTTCCGTTTTGCTCAAAATACTACATCTCTTTTACTTGATATAACAGACGATGTACGAAAAAATTTAACAAGGTTCAGTTTAGAGGCCACTGTTTTTTATCTTATACATAAATGATTTACCAATGAGTATTAACTCGGATTATTGCAAATCTTTTTTATTTTATTTGTTTCCAAAAATATGCCGCAACCCTTTTAAAGTCCAATTAGCAATACTACAATTTTCGTTATGTATTGTATACTTCAACTCTACAAATATTTATTTACCAATTTAAATTAGATGGCGTTGCCTTTTTCTCGTTTAATGTTAATTATATTGTATGGTCTCGAGATTGTGTCAGGAACTTTTTCTTATTTTATTACAAAATTAAATCGAATTGTTAATACGATTGTTAGATAGGCTTATAATCTCCGAAGACCGGAACATATTTCTTACTATGTCAAACGTTTTCTTGGTTGTTCTTTTCTAAATTTTATCCATTATTCATTAAGTTTGGAGGGGGAATTTCCCTATGGTAATTTGTCGGCATAAACCGGTTCCGAAGCAAATTTCCCGAAATGCTTGGCAAAATAGAATTGTTTTCGAATGAAGAAAGAGGTACATTGATAGTCACTGTACCCGAAGGAGTAAAATTACTTTGACTAGTATGAAATAATTGTAGTTCAACTATAGTACCTGAAGTAGTCGGTCTTTCTACCAATGCAGTTGACATGATAATCATTAGGAATGGGTTTGTAAGGTCGTAAAACCAAAGAAGAGTTGTCATCTAATGATGGAAGATGTGCATTGCTAGAGTTTTGCAAAACTGAAGAATCCCAATGTAGTGATTTATGGTGTCGCTTATTACAAATAGAACAACAATGTACGCTAGTACAATCCTGAACATCATGTGATCTAGCAAGATAATTTATGCAGCAATGAAATTTTTTAACAGTTCTAAATCTCTTAGGGATATAAATTAAATCAAACTGACGGCAAGAAGTAATGACAAGTAATACAAATAACCCACAAGCATTTGTATTACTTGTATTCGAAACATGTGCCTTTTCCTTGCGTTCAATGATCTTCTTCTTTGGATTCTTTCGGTCAATAACATGTCCAAATCTTTCCATAAAGAGTTTTTTCCAAGGCAGATTTGTCCTTAACACTTTGTTGCCATAGGGTCACTGTCTGAGAGGGCAGTCTTTGAATACGAATAAAAACGATAATTGAATCCCAATGTTGAGTGGGAATCTTATATATCGACATAGAAGTTAAAAAGCCATTGATACCGCGATATTGCCTTAAGTTCGTCAATCATAAAATCTATTGATTCCGAACAAGGAGCATACACTTCCTTGGTACTGTGATATTTACTACATGAATATTCTCAGGCTCAGTGTCTTCAGTTCATTGAAGATCATCCCTGCACTTATTGAAAGTTTTTTCACTTTTTGTCATAACATTTTCACTTTGTAGTACCTTAAAATAATTGAAATTAACCAAAAATTGAAATGTTCGAGAGATGAGGATTTTATAAATTAAAATACTACAAAAATGGAAAGTAGGGTTCAAAATTCACAAAAAATCTAATTTGTATTACAATTTTCCAAGCAAACTATATTATGTCAAACCGACCGTAGGGTCTTTTACAACATAATTACTAATATTAAATTTATATAAACAGATACTTTATACTAACAAATTAACACCAAAAAAAGTTTTCATAAAACTTATTTGCTGAAGAAAATGCAAATTTTAACTATCAATTAGGGATGTCCAAACAAATACATAAAATTTAATTATTAAAAATAATTTATTTATTTGCGAAGAAAATGCAAATTTTAATTATCAATTATGGCTGTCCAAATAAACATATTTGGCAGCACAATTCCTTTTTGACAATAGCTTTGTTGCTTTTTCTTTATGAAACATACACACACGTACATTGTCTAATATAAATATTCAAATTTAGTATTTTTTACGAACTAATATTATTATAATTAAAAAAAAAATATATTTAAATTTTTTTAATGAAATTTTATTAATTTTTTTATTTCTACGAAATACAAAAAAGTAATAAAAACTCATTCCAAGGAAATGAAAAAAACGCAAAAAGAGACATTTCAGGTACTTCGCAAAAATATTCGAATTTTTTCTAGGAACTGTTTTGGAATCCCTGAATCCTATTTATAATTTCCTTAAATGTATGTTCCTTTGTTTGACTATTCTGAGCTTTTTGAAGCCCACAGATGGACTAAAAGGCTGACACTTCGCACACAGATAGTAAAATACCTAGGTCAATTCCTGACGTAATTGGATTTTTGGACTGACGGTGAATTAGGGGGGAAAGGGTCGTTTCAAATTTTTATTTTTTAAAATTGTAGTTTATATAATGACATTAGACAGAATGCTTAACATATAGTCCAAAAAATGGATCATATACTAAAGAAGTCGAATCTTTTAGATTATAAGGAAAAAAGCTTTATTTTTCAGTTAATTTTAGAGCACTTTAAAAAATCCTAACAAGTACATCCAGGCCTTTGTGGGGCCTGTTGTGCACTGCATAACCAGTTCTTCAGGTGGGAATCAAACCCAGAACTTCCTGTCTACCAGTCTGAATATATGTATAGTGATAATAAGTGGTTTATATTCCCCGTCCTTTTAAAACCATTCAAATGATACCAAACTCTAATGAAGTTTTATTTTCCTACAAATAGATTCCGGCTAATATTCTTGCTTAACTTATTTATAAGAATATAAGACTAATAGAACATCAGTCAATACAACGTCATTATAATTTTATTAATTTTAACTATTTTACTGATTATTTAAATAAATTTATTTCATATTCAAAAATTTGATTTTTTAAATAAAATTTAAATATTTTTATATCATGGAAAAGTGAGCCTAAACGCAGAAAGCAAAAAGAAGCAAACTTTTAAATTTTGGTGTTATAGAGAAGATTTCAGAGTATCTTTGGGATACGGTCGCTTAGAGGCCATTAGTGGCCAAATTGTACTTTTTCACTTTTGAAGATTGCAAGAAAACTTAAATATCTATAAATGATAGCATGATAGCATTTAATAATTAAATGTTTTTTCATATATAACAAGAGTATATTTGATGTCGAAAATTATTTTTTTTAGACAAAAAAGTTATTAAAAAACAAGTAATATTTCTATATTCGGCTGTGCCGAATATAGAAATCACTAAGTATGTTTTAAAAAACAGTTTTTATTTATTTTGTATCTCTGCACACATAAAATACACACAAACTGTAGCAGAAAGAAATATTAACCGTTGTACTGTAATACCACCGTCAAACTGTATTATCACCCTCAAACAAATATGAGCTGTATTACCAACATATTACTGCTTTATCTCCTTGTTCTTGTTATACCCACATACCTTCGCGAGAACAGAACAGCATCCAAACATACAAAAAATACACATCTGAATAAAACTAAATACTCCACACGCACATGTACATTTTTATCCAATTCACAGTGTTGTTGTTGCTTTTTTAACAAAGCATGAATAAATTTGGCTTTTTTGATGAAATTTTCAGAGGTTGTCTCGGATTTTTGCTCATATCTCCGTTATTTATAGACCGAATTTGCTGATTTTAAATAGCGATCTTCTCGAAAGCATGTCTAACTGAATTATTGAAGATTCGGATCTCGCCGATATCTGGGGACCTTTAAAAACT
Source organism: Lucilia cuprina (assembly GCF_022045245.1). NCBI lineage: Eukaryota > Metazoa > Arthropoda > Insecta > Diptera > Calliphoridae > Lucilia > Lucilia cuprina. The sequence goes on along the minus strand of NC_060949.1, from coordinate 10,775,781 downwards.
GATTTCAACAGACAGACAGACGGACATGGCTTAATCGACTCCTATAAAGATCCAGAATATATATACTTTATAAGGTCGGAAAATTATATTATAGAAATTACAAACGGAATGACAAACTTATACCCTTCTCACGAAGGTGAAGGGTATAAAAACTGTCTGGAAATATGTACATATAAATATTAACTTTGCGCATTCACCTAAAGGACCATACAATGAAAATGGGAAAACTAATGATAGCGTTAAATAGAAAAAAGTCTTTGCTTCTCGACATATTGAAAAATAATTTCTAAATATTTACTTTTTACCATGTTTACATAATTGGGGTCTCCTTTATGTGCGTTGTGTATAAAGACATTTTTAATGGTTCGTTATTTCGTTATTTTTTTGTTGAATTCATTTTTTAAAGAAAAACAATATTTAAAAAAAGTAAATAAATGCATTTTGAACTATTTTGTTTATTAATTAATAAGTTAATTTGTATTGCTTTGTTTGAGTTCTAAAATTCGTCTATTAATTCGAAAAAACTTTTTTTACTTATTTTTTGCCTGGCAGGGACAGGCTTAGCAGCTAGTATGGAATATTTAACATAAATTTTTTCAGAAATTTGAGGCACTAAGTCATTAATCTTTACTATGTAAGCACTTAAAAATGTACATATGTATTTTTATATGTTTCTATGCCTTTTCTTTTGACACAATCACTTTATATCAATTAACTAACCTTATTAAAATGATGGTTTAAGCAAATCTCCAACAAAAGGACGCTTATAAATGCCTTGACATGAAGTCTTTCTTTCATACGTTGAAGGGACTTCATCCATTTTATTTTACCCGTTTGGAATCGACAAACTTGTGTAAGTTTTCCTCGTTTCAAATGTAAATTATCCGGTTCGAAGCTACCAATGCTTCGGCGTCAATCCCTGGTTCAGTGAAAATACACAAAAATGAATAAAACACAAAGGATTATTAGTTAAATAAAAAGAAGAAGAACTGTCTTCCTTTATTTGATAATTTGCCTTATGATAGTATGTACAACAAGAAGTGGTTTTTAAAGTTTCTAAACGACTACTAATAACTACTTATTTCTATGTATATGCAAACAAAGTTTAAATACAGTTAGCGGTTTACTCGTTAGTGTTATTATAGTTTTTCATCCACATAGAGTATAAAAAAGGTACTTTTTTGGATCTCAGAGTACTAAAATATTTTGTTTTGCTAGAAGTTTCTAATTTCTGAAACACATATATATTTATATATTTTTAAACAAAAGTAGAAAGGTGTTGATATGGTTAATCTTTTTCCGTCACTCAGTATTAATCTCTTTGATATATTTTGATGAAATTTGGTACACAATTTCTTGCCAAGCAATTAGTGCATGGTATCTCATAGCTACACGGAGGGAAAAATATATAAACACATCGCAATCTAAACTTTATGCATATCCGTTGACTTAATGTTAACAAACGTGATAAGCTCACTATTGGCAACGCATTTTGAGCTTACCACGTAAATTAACTTTTAGATACGGATGTGCATAAAGTTTAGATTGCGACATCGAATTGTTGCAATATTGACAACGATATTGTACTTTGTAATAATGTTATACTTAAAGCGGTCATGATACAATTTGTTATACATATATTAAAAAATCTGGTCTTAATGAATATCAGATCATTTTACTTTATACAAGGATGAATTTAAAAATTCAAGTTTACCCTAATAACACAGGCCTAAATTTTTAACCCAGAAATCAAATTATACTTTTTTAAAGCTTTAATTTTTTTAAAGCTGTTATAAAATGGTCCATAAATGGCGTTTTCTAATATTTCATAACAATATCTCCTGTCTCAAATCATTTGGAGAAAATATGAGGTCAGATTCGAATTCAACACTGCTCAATCCTTTAAAAACGTCTAACTTTGTCTCAGAGTTTTAACTTTTTTAAATCAGTCAGTATAAGTATGTGTAATTGAGCTACAAGTATTAGTATCGATTTTTTCCAATAAATCGTTGACATAAGTGTTATTAAATTAATTCGACGTAGGTGTTCATTTGCTAAAAAATCAATTGTATCAAATTTAACACATTGCGCAACATAACATTTGACCTTACATACTATATTTACTCGTACATCCAATTCTGAATATGACATGAAACAATAATTAAAAAAATACATTAAAAAGATACAAATAAATTAATCATCAAATTAAATTATATTTATTTAGTACTGATAATGTTAATAATTAATTTATTTATTTTATTATTATTAATAAGAACCTGAGATCAATAAAAACCTGAGATCAATAAGTAGTACACACATATTTATAACCTTATTCATGATGTTGACATTGTAATATAGTTTGATTGGTCTATTGTGGCTTTTTATATTAGTTGTTTGAATAAGTAAATAAATAAATTAATAATAATAAAACAATTTGAAAAAAATTTATTTTGAAAGAAGTATAACCAAAATTTTAATCTAACCAAATATTATCTTTAAATACCAAAAGATAGCAATTCATTAAAAGCCGACTAAAAAACACTGCATGTCTGTGATAGAAATATTCGACCAATTTAAGAGATTAAAGCATGATCCCTAATCTCTAAAAGATGAAAAAACAAGAACATGGTATCCTATTAGTCAAATTCACCTTTTGTTGTATAAAATAATAGGAATGAATACCCAACGTAGAAAACTTGTATTTACTATATACTATGTATATGTAACTATGTATATATATGGCCTAAAGGCTCAGTTTTAATAAATGAAGAAATAAAAACAATCCACCATATTATGTAAGTCGTTGTCGACACTAAGTCGACATCAAGTCGACCTTGTAAATGATATACAAACATTTACATTAAAATAAGTATTGTTTAAGAACTGAAACAGATAGTAACCACAAGGATTAGAAAAACAAAAACTGAAATTGGCATTTAATTGCAAATAGAGCTCCAAACATAGGTTCGCTTAACAGAAAAAAACAGTTAAAAGACCCCTGCCAGAATAGGAAATAATCTAACCAGATTACTTAAAAGCAAAAAAAAAATAACAATAAGAAGATCAAAACTATAAAACTAACTAATGGTTTATCTGGTCCGAACAATCTGAGAATTAAGTTAACATTAAATATATTCCCACACATCAAACACACATTTGTCAGCACCATAAATACAAATAAAATATTATCATCCTTGCTCAAAAATAAAACAAATAACTGAAGCAATGAAAAAAGAACTTAGATCACCAATGTTGAAAAAAAATTAAATCGAGTCAATCTCCCTATGACCTACACGTTACTTATTTAAGTCACTGTATGTGTAACACCGTACGACAAAATGAAAGAAAAACAAGTAAGAGTAATATATACCTCACCATAGTGTATTTTAAACATATTAGTTTTATATATTTTAAACTTTTTTCCGACTACATTGTTAATACACCAAAAACAACACAAAATAAACAACAACGCTAAACAAAATAAAAAACAAAATACACAAGGCAATTAAACCAACATACATCTAAACATACTTAACCAAAATCACAAAATCACCAACAGCATCCAAACATACAAACATACAAAGCAAAATACACAGATGAATAAAACCAAATACATCTAAACGCACGTTTCCAATATACAGTGTTGTTGTTGCTTATTAAACAAACCATGAAAAAATATGACATTTTTTGATGAAGTTTTCAGAGGTTTTCTCGGATTTTTGCTTATATCTCCGTTATTTACCGACCGATTTTGCTGATTAAATAGCGATCTTCTCGAAAACAGAATTATAGAAGATTCGGATCTCGCCGATATCTAGGGTCCTCTAAAAACTGATTTCAACAGAGAGACGGACATGGCTTAATCGACTCCGCTATCTATAATGATCCAGAATATATGTATATACTTTATAGGGTCGGAAAATTATATTGTAGAAATTACAAACGGAATGACAAACTTATATATATCTTTCTCATGAAGGTGAAGGGTAAATTAATACAAAATACCTACTCTTCTTGTTTGCGTCTAATTTGGAGTGTCGATCGGTATTTTTCTATTTTTTTGCTGAAATTTATTTATTTTAATGCTGAAATATTGAATTTATTAATGTATTTTGTTTAATTAATTTTGTATCATTTCATAAATCTATGTTAAAAATTTTAGTCCTGTAGAGCACTTATTAAAACATGTAGGCTGTGCCGAATCTTATATACCCTCCACCATAGTGTATTTAAAACATTAGTTTTATAAAATAAAAATTTATTTAATTTTCCCGACTATATTATTACACAAAATTACACACAAAAACAAAACACATACAGTAATAAATCAACACATTCATACAAGGAAAAAAAACAATTCATTCGTATACGGCAAAAAAATATGATTTGCATATTTTCTTTTTCAGAGGTGGTTTTGGAATTTTGCTCATATCTCCGTTATTTTTAAAACGGGTTTGCTGATTTTTAATAACGATCTTCTGAAAAGAATTATTAAAGATTCGGATCTCGCCGATATCTTTAAAAACTGATTTCAACAGACAGGCTGACAGACGGACATGGCGACTCCGCTATCTATATAGTCGCAAAATTATATTAAAGAAATTACAAACGGAATAACAAACTTTTATATACCCTTCTCACAAAGGGTATATTAAAAATTTGGCAAAGACTTGTTATTTTCTATCAAAAATACTAATTAACCACTTACCCCTTTTGGTCTACAACACCCGTCAAGTATAAATCTAACTTTGTTACAAACCTACTTGCAAAGATATTTATAAAATACTAGCTGTACCCAATGTGCTTTGCTACCCTCAAGCAATGAAAATTAAAGAAACACTATAGCAAATGTTTATATTGATCTCAAAGTTTTCGTGAAAAATTTGAGGATTTTTGCTATAATATAATTAATATTTTGCGTTCCATCCACCCTAATGAAAGTCCGCTTTTTTCTCCAAATGTTCAGAAGGATATTACATGACCGATGTACAAGAAATTACCAACCGAAATGTAATTTGCCTTTTAACGGTGTTTTGGTTCAATTTTCACAAGAAATTACCAACCGAAATGTAATTTGCCTTTTAACGGTGTTTTGGTTCAATTTTCACAATAAACGCTTGCAACGACATAAACTATAGGAGTTTAGCTTATTTTCACTTGTAAATATTTACTCTTGGAAGTTATTCATATCTCATATTAGGCATTATTAAATGTCTAGTTTTATTTCTCTATAACTCTGCATAAATCTCGGATTACAAGCAATTTTGAGACAGTAGTGACTAAATCAAGCATAAAACAACGATGGATGATCTTTTACTCTAAGATATATAATTTGTGTCTTTATTTTGTTGTGAAAATTAATATTTGTTGTCATACTTTTCAGTTTTATTGTAACATTACTCTCGAAAATCGATTAATTAATCCATTTTTCAACAGTTTCCATCGTTGTATCTTAGTTTTAATACAGAATGATTATCTATAAGGAAATAATAAAAAATATTGTTTAAAATTATACCTTATTCTGATTCCGAATTTAATTTCGACCGCGATAAAATCGAAATTTTTACAAAAAAATAGATCTTTATATGTATTTTTATAATTTGTATGGCTGTAAAATATATTTATTTTACATCTAAACCCTAATACTCGCTTATAAGAAATCTATTATTACAATAAAAGTAATAATTACATTACTTCGTACAAACAAATGTGTTAACGAAAATGTATTTTTTGTCCGACATTTTTATTGGAGAAAAATATTTTATAATATTTTTATTTTTATGGCATAATAATAAAAATACATAAAAATGATATTTTTATTACTTTTTTTAAACATTTTATCAGAATAGGAAGAGCGTTCAAATTGATTTCTCTCTCGAGTGATATTAATTCGATAAAGGCGATGGCTGAAAAAAAGGAACTATAAAAAATAAAAAACCCATTTACATATAAACTGACACACACATACACGCTTTGACAATATAGACCCACACACTTGCAAAAGGCATACTATTAAAAAAATGAAATCCACACACATGTCGGGTCATAAAAATATGGAGAAAAAAAATTTTAAATATTTTTATTTTTATGGCATAATAATAAAAATACATAAAAATGATATTTTTATTACTTTTTTTAAACATTTTATCAGAATAGGAAGAGCGTTCAAATTGATTTCTCTCTCGAGTGATATTAATTCGAGCGAAATAAATCGTTTACTTTCTTGTGAATTTATCTTTTTTTCTCATGAAAATGAGTGTGTAAACATACATGTGCATTTATGTATATGCGTGTATTAACTTTAAAGAGTTATGTTTGCCTGTAGATGTTCGTAAATTTTTAAAATTTGGTAAATTTCCAGAAATTTCATTATGATTTTATGGCTTTTTACGATCTTTGTGCATGTGTGCAAATAGAACTATCAACTGTTATTGTAATTGAAGTAAGAAATAGTTCCAGAAATTTCATTATGATTTTATGGCTTTTTACGATCTTTGTGCATGTGTGCAAATAGAACTATCAACTGTTATTGTAATTGAAGTAAGAAATAGGACATACGATGTGTCAATTAGGTTTTTGTATTAAAAACATTTGTTGATGCAATTTATTTTGTTTTTTTCATAAAAATGTACAGGTCCTAGAATCATGAAATTTTGGCAGTACATGTGTTTTTGGTTATTTAGACCCACTAAGGAGGGATTTTTGGAAATTTGCACATTTACAGGTAAAAAGGGAAAAAACGCGTAAAACAGGTTTTCTTAATTGTCTTACAAAATATTAGTGTTACAAGAACAATTTTAAATGCAACTGTGTCTGGTACTTTTTTGAAATTCGTACTTTTAAGGGGTCAAAATTTGTAACAAAGGTGATTTTGGTACCTTTTTTGGCCCTTTCTAACTTTTGAACTAATTAACATAATCAAATTTTTCTAAATATTTTGGATACATCTCTCAAAATTATGAGTCACCTGTTTCGTACTTTTTTAAAATTCAGTCCTTTTTGTGTGTAAAAGGGAGAAAACTGTATTTATGGTACTTTTTTTAGCACATTAAGAAAACTTTTTCGGTTTATTTAATTATTCCTATTAAATTACTAATAGGACTAACTATGTCATATTTATTGTAATAAAATGTTTGATATTTCACTGGGGGAAAAAGTACCAAAAAGAAAAAAATGGAAAATTTAATTTTCATTGGGCCAATTTTTATAAAATATGAAAAAGTAGTTTATTTACTCACATAAAATAAGTTGTTGGTATATTATAATTTTGGAATTCGAGTACTAAGGCCTATATAGGACCAAATTCAGGTAAAGCACTATTTTTCTGAAACAAATGAATGCAGATTTGAATCGTTTGAGTTTTATCTGTGATATATAGATTTAAATACAGAACATTTTGTAAACTTAATTCTAGAAAAAATATATTTCTAAGCAAAAAGGGTATAAATTGTACTCTTTTTATTATTACTTTCCACATAGGTAAGATTTATTCCATTTTTGGTCCTTTTTCTTCCTTCAAATGATACTCTTTGTATGTTCTTTAATATGAATTCAAAACACTGATTATTCCTTATTGAATACAATTCATTAAGACTTTTACTTTTAGTACTTTTTATCTCATAAATTGTAGTTTTTTAATTTTCTAAAATATTCAACCTAGGAACATTAATTTTAACATACATGGTCTTGACTGAATAATATTCTGTAAGTGGGGACTAACTATTTGGTACTTTTCTATTCTTTTATGGTACTTTTTTATAATGGTTAACCGGAACATACACTTATTAAATGAGTATTTATTGAGAGAGATTTTTGTACTATTTCGTTTTTCCGATGGTTCTTTTTAATATTATTCCGATATTGAACATAGATATTGAAAATAAAATTTCAAATATAGGGACCTTAGTGAATGAGAATCTACTAAAAGGGACTTTTGGTACTTTTTTATACATCAAATTATATTTTTTGAATTGTATATAAAATATTGATCACAGAAACATAAAATTTTTGATTAAATGATAATCTATTAGAGGTATTTTATAGTACTTTTCCTCAAATATTACTTTCGAAATTTTCTATACTGTGGAAGCTAAATGAATGAAACTAAAAATACAAGCTTCTTACTGAATGCGAATATAATATTCACGTGATATTGTACGTATAAAACTAAAACAAATTTATTAAATTTTAATTTTCTATAAAAGTAAACAAAATTTTGTATGTATTTTATTTAAGTTAGGGTAGCGAAGCACCCGAATTTTATGAGGATCAGTTCATAATTAACCCTCAATATAAGACCCCCCTCAGAAAATGATTTTAACGCTCACTATTGGCTTCCAAATACGAGTATAGCACTGAAATTCGACACAATTATGTTTCTTATGAGCACATATATCTCTACCGAACTTTGTGAGAATCGGTACATAATAGATACTACCCTCAGAAATTGACTTTTACGTACATTACCGAGTATAGCATGAAATTCGATACACAGAAGAAAGTTTTCTACAAACCAAAATTTCATCATAATAAAAACCTAATGTTTATAGGAGAGCGTTCACTTAGACATGCATACCTACGGTTTGATGGTGGGTATATAAGATTAGGTATAGTCGAATATAACACTCAGTGTAATATCTTCTGGCAAAAATTATTAAGGTTTTTTAATTTAAATTGTACTTAATCTTAATTTACAATTAATTTGTGCCAACAGATTTGTTGGTAATCATTGCATTAAGAATAGTTCAACATTCATATGCACAGTAAATAATGAGTTTTTTTCTTTACAAGTGGCAATATGAATGGCTTTTATTAATTTTTTAATATTGTTAAAGCCTTGACCCTTCTTACTGAAGCTAGGCTTGCTCTAACACTCACTTTTTACTAAATTTGGAGTCAGACAATATGAATGGATTTTGCCCACTGGCAGCACTGACTTTATTATGAATGAACCTAATCAAATGAG
>NC_060949.1:10738444-10766716 GCF_022045245.1 Lucilia cuprina | reverse complement strand
CCGGGTTTTGTCGATATACGAGTATATTAAACATAAATATGACCTACTTGGGGCAAACCCAATACACCCTCCCACTCCCACTAAAGTGGTGTAGGATATAAAAAGGATAATAAAAAGGCATTGACACTATCGGATATGAGTATAACAAAATCTATACTGTCAGTCAACCTGTTACTAAGATAGCGAGATGACAATTCTCTTATTTGGGAAAGAGGATGTCAAAAGCTGGAACTACGATGGCTATACTTGATATAGACCAGTTTTGTAGTGTTTCCCTAGCGGCCAATAAAAGCCATATATCCGATATTCAGGTCAAGACGGTTGGTCTCATGGTGTATCTAGAAAGCACTGTATTTAAATAACTATTTTATTATTTTCAGTACTTTGAGTTAATTTGTTTTCCAACAATTTCACAAAATACTTATGGCAAAGCTTTCTTTATTAGTAAACACATACTTAATGTATTCTTATTGTAATATGAAATAGAAATTGTTATTTTTGTCGGTAAATTATTAACATTTGTTAAAAATTTATTTTATTTATAAATCCCGGATCCCGATATCGGGATTCCGGAATTCGTTTAAAAATCCCGAATCCCGGGACTTTTAAAAATTAGTCCCGGTTGGCATCCCTAGTCGTTAATAAGAAAATAGAGACTACATAAAATTTATGTTCTTTTTTGACACACAGTCAAGAAAGTCTCAAAAAGAAACCATTAAAGTGGTGTAGGATATAAATATTATCAGTAATCAAAACAATAATACCTTAATAAAATATTCCCGCAATTTAGAAACAAACTTACAGAACAATTAACATAATATAATCCAAAATCATTCTGAGAGAAAAAAGACAGATGAAATAAATTTTAAGAAAACAGTTCAAAAGAATTATGTATATGAACAGGGTAAGGGACAAAACTAAGAATAATACATTAAAATAAAGAATGGATCAACGAATAACAATGATAAAAAAGTGGCAATCACAAGGACAAAAATAAATCGCTCCCACAATCAGTATGAACATTTAATCGGACATTAAGGATATTTCTTAAGTTCACACCTCTAGTTCAATAGATTTTTATGAATTGTTATTAACATTATCCAAAATAAAAAAGTACAATAAGCCACAAAAGAATGATAAAAAAGTGGCAATCACAAGAACAAAAATAAATCTCTCCCGCAATCAGTATGAACATTTAATCGGACATTAAGGATATTTCTTAAGTTCACACCTTTAGTTCAATAGATTTTTATGAATTGTTATTAACATTATCCAAAATAAAAAAGTACAATAAGCCACAAAAGATTTGTCACATGTCAAACTCTAAACAATTGCCGCAACCAACACCATATTCAGTCAATTCAATAGAACAACAACAGGGTAGGTAAAATAAGTTAAATTTAAAACTAAACCTTGAATAAATGTAAAAATTTCGAAAATTAATTAAAAATTTAGGTATAGCACTGTGCGGGAATTAATCTAGTAAAAAGACCAAATACGATCTTTTGCAAAAAATGAAACAGAATATTTTATAATGAGGAAAAAATATACCTTTTTTAAAATCCAATGAATAAAATTACAAAGAATATTATTTCTGATGTTTTTTTATATAAACATACTTATAATGATTAAATTTACGTTACAGTAAACTACATACAATTCAAACTGAATTTTTACTTTGATATTTAAGCCCCTTTTTAACCACCAAGAATGAATCGAATTGCAAAATAGCGATTTGGCCCAAAAATCGGTGGATTGTCGTTATCGATTAGGGGATTCAAAATTTTTTTCTAGAAATCTTTTCAAAAACTAATTTTTTACCTAACTTAACTATTATAAGTCATATCTTGTACTATCTGTACTTTTTATTTAAGAAAACTTGAAAGTGGAGCCTCTGATTCAGCTGTCAGGATCCATATAGTCAATCAAGCTACGATAAAAATTTAAGTAAAAATTATGTTAAGAATTTCATTTATAATTAAAATTTGTAAAAAGAATAAAAACGCAGTTTAATAAATCTCTGCTTGTCTCCCTAGTGTAATACTATTATTTGGCAGTATTTTTTCCAAATATGTGTTTGCAATAAAAAGAGTTTATGATGGCAATAAAAAAATGCTAGGAAATAATTATGTGTGGTTATGTGGCCATAGATTTTATGACGGTCACATAAAATGAATTCTAAGAAAGTGTTAAGAAAGAAATCTCACCTTTTTATATAAATTTGTATGTTTTTCATATGTACATTGATGGCCATGGACAAAAATTACAAGGCGGATAAGACAATAAAATAAGAAAGAGTTCCCTTCGACACAAATATTTTGGAATATTGGAAAACGAAGAAATTATTTGATCCTGAAACGGGACAATTGCTAGATGTGGTTTTATCAGTTCCATCAACACAGGTTTTTGTGGAAAGACTATTTAGTGCAAAAATTAATTTAAATGTTATGAAAAAGTAGATTTATACACCAGAAAGAAGAGATAATAAAATACATACAGAATATGATGTTTTTTTGTAAAAATATTCGTATAAATTCATTTACAATAACACTGTCAACATTTCGCGCACAACCTCAACCAAAATCTTAGAAATCCAAAAGGACAAAAAATACATACATATGTATGTATGTACGTATATACAGCCATACACAAATGCATTTTCTTAATGGAAATACATGCGAGTTTAATTTTTAAACTCGCGAGTCAAATATATTTATTCGTGGGAAAATAAAATATTTAAATCGCTCGAATTAAACTCGCTTGCGAGCGAATTGACTTCGATCGCTCTCCCTATCCTGTTAAAAACCGTCAGAACGAATTTTATTTCTAAAAAAAATCAAAAAAATACCAATTGTAAAAAGTTTCTCACTTATATATTCTCACATCCAGATCCTACATGTTTTTATGTTTCTAGGTTCAATATTATATAAATTTTAAAAAGTGCCTTTTGAAGAACGAAAAACGTACCAATATTATAGAAAATTAAACAAGTATCTTTTGTGGAACGAAAAAGCACCAAGTCCCCGTTTGCAGTTTCTCACTCAATTTAGGCTCTACATACTTTATTTCATGTTTCTAAGTTCAATTTTATAGATATTTCAAAAAGTACCTTTGGTGTTGGCACGAAAAAAAGTCCCCTGTTAGGGTTTCCACCTAATCCGGGCCCTACATGATAAATTTCACGTTTCTAGGTTCAATATTATTGAAAATGCTAAAAGTACCTTCTGTAGAACGAAAAAGTACCAAAAATAACACTTTTATGAGTTCTCGCCTCATCCGGGATCTACATACTTAATTTCGTGTTTCTGGGTTTAGTATTGTAGAAAATTTAAAAAGTAACTTTTCTGGAACGAAAAAGTGCCTTTGATGGATTCTATTTTAAGCCAGGCTTTAATTTCATGTTTCTAGCTCTCGCTCTGCTTTGTTTTTATAAACAAGCCTACAATAACAAAATTTGCCGTATGGTTGTATATTTTGTTTTAATTTTTTCCAATTTTTGTCTGAGCATGAAAAAATCTAAATTTTTGATTTTATCAGAGGTTGTCTCGGATTTTCGCTCATATCTTCTGAAAGCTGATTTCAACATACATACAGATAGACAGACGGACATTGCTTAATTGACTCTAGATATAGTAGTCAATAAAGGATCAAGAATGTATATACTTTATAGGGTCGGAAAATAATATTATATAAATTACAAACCGAATGACAAACTTATATATGACCTTCTCACAAAGGTGAAGGGTATAATAAAGTCTTAATTTTCATCTAAAAGAAAAAAATAAAATTAATTAAAATTATAAATTTAAAATTAAAATTATTATATAAATTATAAAATTAAAATTATTAAACATAGTATATAGCAATGTCGAATTTATTCGACAAAACCACTGTAAGGGTTAAAGAGGACTTTTTAATATTGCATTTACAATAATAATGTTTATTTTATTCCATTACGATGATTGAAGCGAAGCAAAGTGGTAATAGCTAGTAAATAATATAAAATTTAATTTTAAGGATTAAATATAATAAAGATTTATTATATAAGCAAAACAGTGAGAATTGATCCAACAGGGTTATATTCCAAAAAGTTCATGACATTAAAATTATTTTATGTTAATATTTTTTTTTTTTTTTTGGGAAATTTTATCTTGATTTTACATGATTTTTGTAATAACAAATAATGTCGAAACATATTATGTAGACGTTGCATGATGATAACAAGGGTTTTTGCGCTTCAAATAAAAAAGTAAAAAAAAACTGAAAATATGCTCTAAATATTAAGTTTTTTGCAATTTAAAGCTCAAAAAGACTGGAAAAGTAATAAGATGAAGAATGGCAACCATAACAAATAAAGGTATCGGTAACGGAATAAATTAAATTAAAAATATTTTATTATTTCGGTATCGGTATAAAAGTAATATATAGGTATTTATAACGATATTGATACAACATCAGCAAATAATCGTGATAAGGTCTAATATGGGGTACAACATTAAAACTATCACTATTTATACATAAATTAACCGTGGGTTTTTTAGGTGGTAATTTTCGTTAAACTTTTGTGTGTAACTTTATGTTTTTTATTGATTATATGTATATTTGTTGAGATACAAAATACCAGAAAACTTGAATTAAGTCAAGAACATTTAACATATTTTTGTAAATTTCTGACCTTCAGAGGTTTTTGAACTAGTAGATAATTTTTCTAGAGTAAATGATTTATTTTATTTCCAAAACTTTTGAAGTATTTGTCGAGATTTTAGACCGAAATGTGTATGGACTGGACCGATATTGTTAAATGTTTGGAGTGCGCTAGTATTATAGAATCATGTTTACTCTAGCTGTTTATATTAGATTGTACTCCAAATGGACATTTGTTTATTTTTTAAAACTTTAGAAATGCAGTAAAGGTTTAATTTGCAATACTTTTGTTTAATTATGCTCTTTTTTTATTTTTTAATTTCATTCAGTTGTTTGAGTTGTTGAAATTTTTTTGTTTTTCCAAGACATATACAAAAAAGATTTCAATCAACAAATGGTCCAATGACCCTTATAATCATATAAAAAAACAACAAATATTTATTCATTATAGATTATAACATCTAATAAAAAGAAAAAATACACTTCTAATGCTCAAACAGCATCATTAGCGACCAAACAACAACATCAACAACAAGTGGCATTATTACAAAGTGTGAATAAACAACAACAATATCATATAAATAAAGGTTACAATGTGGTTTCTATATCTATGAGTAGCAATACCATAAATACGGCGGCAGTAACAGGAAGCGGAGGGGGCCAACAGCAATTACAACCCCAGCAGCATTCATATCATCTGCAACACCATCAGGGTCATGTTACGCAGCACCATCAACCACATCAGCCTTCCATAGTGAACTGCAAGATAAATCAGAATTTTATTACTCGAGGAGCGAACATGTCTCTGTCATCTGCTGCAGCTGTTGCTCCTTCTACTGGTAACGGATCTGTAATTTGTACAACAAATGCTGTACTTACGTTACATCATAATGGTCAACATTCTTGTCCGGAACCACTGAATTCTCAAACGATTTTCAATATGTCTACTCATAGGGCAGTTGGTGCGACTGCCTTAAATACGTCATTACCATCATTGGTTTCAAGTGCTAATGGCAACAATCAAATTGATACAAATTCTTCTGGTCTCTTAGTTGGGAATGGTGCCGAAATTGTGTTAAATGACAATAGCCATAATGTTGGCTCACTTCAAGGCACCACTAATATGTATGGATGTAGCACGCCAACTACGAGCGATGGGAGTTTAATTACTTTAAGCAGTACGATGCACGCTGCTGGCGCCAATACCATGCCGATATCTCTAGGTGGAAATTCTGCTGTAAATGTACCACCTTCTATAAATTCAAGTCTTACGGCTGCATGTGGCTCAAACTCTACTTCCTACATCACTTCCACAACAATACATGACAAAATCAACATTGGCTGTTCAGACTCCAGAAAATATGACTATGACTACAAAACAAATAAATTTAATACAGCCGCGACAACCATCAACTCTTCAACTACACTAAATAATAATTATCAAATGCATGCAGAGGTATGAGATTCGATGATTTGACCATAGTAAAAATATAACTAGTAATGAACGTTTATGTTGAGAACCTAAATCAGCTGTCAGAAGCCCAAAGCTGATAAGAGTTAGATTACAATTAGAGTCCAATACATTTAACAACATTAAAATATATTCACTTGAGTGCAGAGGTGTTAGGGTTTGTCTTATTATTAAAATTGTCAACAAATTCGATTACATTCGCACGACATATATCAAAGAAGAGTTTAAGAATATTTTAAATAGAAATATTTAAAAAGCAATAGTATTATTTTTGTCTATTCCGGTTAACTTGAAATGAAGATGTATGTTACACAATCCTTCATGTTCATTTCATTACAAGAGTCATTGGATTGAAACAAACCCCCGACCTCAATACTGACAAAATAGAAAACTACCAACTCATTTACCAGTCGCACTTAATAAAACGAGTTTAAGTCTTTTAGGCCTTAAGCATTTTAATTGTTTTTTTAATGACAAACGTAATGGTTTGTTCTATAACAAATTATAGTTTTCTAGATTCATTGTTAGATCCTAACTGATTTTGTAATTTCCCAACAAATTTTTGAGTGTTAATTCATTTTAGTTTTGCTGTCAATACTCATTTTCAACAAACAACATGTTTATATAAATCAGTTACATAATTTTTTGAAGAAAAACAAATAATTGAATATTTCTTTATTTTCCTTCAGTTACTGGTGATTATTCATTATTGTTTCTACATTAAATCATAGACCAAATATATATACATATATGAACATAAACCGTCACGTATTTATTATTTTTCAGAAATGCATTTTTAAAAATTTAATTTAACTCTAGAGGCGAACACAAAGCCTCTATTTGCAACATCTGACAAATTATAGAATTTTATTTTTGGGACTTAAGTATACATAAAAGATGAACATGTTGAAAATTGGTGGGTTATACAACTTCTTTATTTTTATATTTGGAATCAGCAAACCAAATAACACTAGGATTAGTGAAAAATATTTATAACGTTTTTTTATCGTTGCCCTGTTTATTATTGTTGAAGCTTATTTGATGTGTGAATTTTAAAGAGAACATAAATTTAAAAATCTAACAGAATTTTTTTTGCAACATTTTATAAACTTAAATATAAATATAATTTCATACATAAATTGTTTTTTTATGAAATATTTTTCAATAACTTGCGCATTAATATTCGCAATTTTAATATAAATTTTAATTTTGTAGTAGAAAGAGGTGTACTATAAAAACGATCCAATTAAATTGCGAAAAGGATTTTTTTATAATATTTCAGTTTAGCAGATATATTGTCAGTAATGATGATATAAATCGATTTGTTCTAATAAATGTTATCAAATTTACATTAAAAAGTGAAATGGTTCCACAATTATTTTATTTAAAAAGTTTCAGATTATAATTTTATTAATATATTTGCTAAACCTGGTCGGCATTTCGGGCACTATAGTTGGCCTGATATACAGTGGTGAGAAAAAATAATAGAAATTACCTTATTTTCAGTAAAAACTAATTTTTATGTAGTATATACAATGTATGTAATAAGTACCCCTTAAATGTAAATGCGGTTTAGTTGCAATTGAAGCATGTTAAATGATTACGAAGAGATATTAGGAAATTGATTTCTGTATTTTTCATATTCATAATATTATTATCTTTTTCAAACAGTTGCCAATCCATTAGTTTAAAACAAATAAGAAAGGTTTGAAAACCTATATGGAGCGAGGGATTCAGCAGGTTTTGCCTGGATTTTAACACAAAAGCTACAGTTTTCAAATTCCATGGTGCAATCCAAAAAATAACCTTATTCAATTTAAATTTACGAAGTTATTTGCTTTTCTTTTGTTTACAATTAATATTTGTTACTTGTATCATTAGCAGCCAAAAATTTATTAAAATATTCTGTATAATGTTTTCCTTTTTTTTATCTACATTTTTAGTGAAATGATGCAATAAATATGTTAACCTTCAATAATGTGTGTTTTAATATGCAATAACGACAATAATTCGTTGCTGTAATGTACCAGCTACAAGTGTGTGCTAACATAATGTAGAGTGGATGCTAACGGTAAAAGTTATTTTGTTATGTTCAGGGATGGAAAAAGATATTTTAATTCAGTATCAATCAATTTTGCATCTCAGAGTATTAAAATATTTTTTTTTTTGCTAAAAGTATCCTATATTCAAAAAGTGCTAATTTAATAAAGTCTAGTTTTCAGGAGAGCAAATATAATATTTAATTCGTAATATATTACGCATAGTACCAAAATTTTTTGAATAATGCTCAATTTTTTGTACATTTAAACGCTTTTTTTACAATTAAAATTCTAATTTGAAAAAACAGAACATTATAGATCATAGTGTTATAAACGATTAGTGAAATAACATTACGTTTTTTGGAAAAACATTATTTAGGGCCAATCTTAAGTTAAAGAATTAGGGATTAAATTCAAATTAATCTTCGAAAGTTGTTTTTGAATACTCAATCAGCTAATTTTGTTTGCTAGTTTAAGCGCCCAATATATTTATACCCTATGTGAAGTCCCCATTATGTGAAGTCCCCATAATTGGTATAAATTATGGGGACTTTACAATATATTTATACCCTACACCACTATAGTGGGGAGTGTATTATGCGTTTGTGCAGAAGTTTGTAACACTCAAAAATATTGGTGCTAGACCCACCTTAAAGTATACCAATCGGCTCAGAATCTGAGTCGATTTACCTATGTCCGTCCGTCTGTCTGTGTGTCCATGTGCGCACGCTACAGGTCGCAATTTTCAAGATAATATAATGAAATTTGGCACATATTCTTTTTTTAGCTATTGAAAGTGGTTGAAATCGGTCCATTATTTCTCCTAGCCCCCATACAACCGTACCTCCCGAATCGGGCCTTTAGGCTCACAATAACGTTAAATGTTTTATAATGTCAACAAAAATCAGCAAAAATTAGTTTTATAGAACAATAAATGACAATACTAATTTTTATAGTGACCTAGCCCTCATACAAACCCTAGCCCCCATACAAACACCCCTTCAAAAAATGACTGAAGGTTAAAATTAACTTATAATTACTAATAAAACGTTCAAAATCTACATAAATGACTTTGAAGTAGACGTAAATTCATCTACCAAAATTTATAAGGATAGGCTCATATTTACCCCTTCTCCCCTTTGAGCCCTCTTGTAGAAAATCTCTTTTTTGTCAACAATAAGTAAACAATTTCACTATAAAACAAATTAAATGCTTTATATAAATTTTAACATACTGACTGGTGTAGGGTATCATATCATACTTGTTTTTGTTTTAAATTTAAGTTTTCATTAATTTTCATATTACATTTGCAGCGGTTTTCTTTTTTTTAACATGCATTGTTTTGATAACAAACACGTATATAAATGATAATATCTTAAACACTATACATCAATTTATTAATCTTCACCAGTTTTGTGTTCAGCATGTTCATCTTGTTAATATACAAAATAAATTTTAAATAAATTTGAAGTTTTAAACAATTTTGTCAAATTTGTATGGAAGATATCACTTTCAATAAAAATTTAACTTTGAAATAGCATATCGGCAAACAGTGTTGTTAGTTAGTTAGTTTGAAAGGAGGATGTACATATATACATCAAATCCTAGGAAATACACCTAGGCCTCTATTGGGCCTGTTGTGTGCTCCTTAACCAGTCAGGTGGGAATCGAACCCACCACCTCCGGTCTACCAGACTAAGTGAAAATATTACTTTTTTGGTTTTAATTTAATTGAAAATTAAGTTCGCACTTTTTTAAAATAGGGTGACGTTATACATTTTTAAGCAGAAGTAGAAAGGTTATTATATATTGATATGGTGAATCTTTGTCCATCCCTCGATGTTAACCTCGTGTATATAATTTGATCAAATTCGCTACACAATTTTCTTTCATATATACCATGCAAATATTACTACGAAATTGTACTTTGTAACAATGTTTTATTTAAGGCAGTCATGATACAGGTTGTTGTATTTTAATAAATCCGGTCTTAATGAAAGTCAAGTCACATTTGGCTCTATACAAGGATGAATTTAGAAATTCAACTTAATGTTAATAACACAGGCCGAAATTTTTAATCCAGACATCAAGAGATTCTTTTCTAAAGTCTTTAATGATTAAAGCTAAAAGAATATACTTTCAGATGACAAACATTTTACAAATAAAGTTGTCTTGGCGTTTTTACAACGTCAAGAAAAGGTAAAAAATCTTAAATCTCACATGTGATGAAGAAAATATCAAGTCAGATTCTAATTCAGCGCATATAAATCTTTA
The DNA here is from genome assembly GCF_022045245.1 of Lucilia cuprina. Classification (NCBI taxonomy): domain Eukaryota; kingdom Metazoa; phylum Arthropoda; class Insecta; order Diptera; family Calliphoridae; genus Lucilia; species Lucilia cuprina. Next base: position 10,756,288 of record NC_060949.1, on the reverse strand, counting down.
GAAGCGTCTAACTTGGTCTCAAGGTTTCGACTTTTTTAAGATTTTGTCTGATAATATTGGAGAGATTTCCAATACTCTGTAACTTTATTAGCTGTTTTCTAGAAATTTTAGTTGATGCATTTTTTTTTTTTTTCAAAACGATGAATTGAATGTTCTCATACGGTTAACTATAATCGATATTGATATTGTATTGTATTGTATTGTATTGTATTGGTTTTTTAGACATCAAATAGTTTAAAAATAAATACCATCGTAAATTTGCCATTCCTAGTTATGTTGTTGTTCTTAAAACTGATGAGACAATTTCATATTTCCCCGCCATATGCTGGTTCAATATATTGGTAATTTACATATTTTTGTAATAGCCATTTTGTGTTGACCATCACTAGTTTTGGAACTACTCTAACTTTGTCATCTGCGCCCTTTATTGTCTCCACTATGCGACTTGCCACTATGCCATTTTATGAGTGGTGAATCATATTCTTTAACTATTACCATATTATTCTGTTGTAAGTTTACTCCATTTGCCAAAAATGTTGCTGAGCCCATTGAATTTGTTGATATCGTTTTAGTGTTCCTGACACAAATTTTCGATCGATGAGTAAATGTCAGGGTGTTATTGCATCGGGATCACTGGACATTGGTGTAATTGGTCTACTATTAACTATTGCTTCAGCTTGGTAACATACGGTTTGTAGTTCATCATACGAAAAGAAATAAGTACATACAGTTCAACAAAAAAAAATTTTGTTGGTTGCTTATCTTGAAAACGGACCGCAATAGTCCACTGTGGTAATAGCAAATAGGTATGAAGGTCCTCTAGGCTATGATCCCATTATTTGTTGACATGTTTGAGGTCGACAACGATAACAAATGATCCAATTGTGTATAGTATGTGTTCGAGCGTTTATAATCCAAAAAACGATCACAAAGAATGCTGTTGAGTGTTTGAGTTCCAGCGTGCATGTGGATTCGATGATAAAGATTTATGAGTGTTCGAACTAATGGGTAAATGGCAAAAGACCACGACTGTACACGAATTAGACCATTTTTGATAAATGGTGAGAGCTGGACTAATTTTGATTGGGTTTAATAACGTTAGTTTCTGACAATGCCTTAAGAACACAGAAAAGGATTAGTAAATATTTTTACAATGCTTGTTTTCATAATCAAGTGTGATAGGACCCGTTTAAATCTATTCACATAGGCGAAAATTCTTAGAGTCTTTTTGTAATTTAAAATCGAAAAATATATTTGCTTATTTATTTACGAGAAGAGTCGTAAGCTTATTTAGCGAAAGCTTAACTATATGCTGCCTTGGAGGCATCATATATAGCCCACATTGGCCTCGAAGATAGAAAGGTGGTTTTACTAAACCCTCTAATTTGAGCCATTTTATATAGTTTATTTTAAACAACTGCCTTAGAATTAAATTAACCCGATATCACTATAGAAACGTCGCCAGCATAAGCGACAGTCTTAATTATCCTTTCGTTTAATTCAATTAGGACTTTATGCAGATTACTCAGAAGCTTTTTAGTTGCTGAGTTGACTGAACAACCCTCAATCCTTCAAGCGCCTACAGAATGGCGTTCAGTTCGACATTATTGATGGCCCCCTAAATGTCTAAGAAGGCCACAATAGAATACTTTTTATGTGATAGTGAGCTTTCAATATAGCCAACTAGCGAGTGAAGAGCCGTTTCAACAGTTTTGCCCTTGTTTAGGCATGCTGCGATGGTATGGTTAATCAAATATACAGTGTGTGACAAAACAATGGAAACTTTTTCTAAATTTTCACAAACGGACTCAAAACCTAAAACTTTAATAGAAAATTTATTTTTTTTTTAAGAATTTTATTTGTATATTTCCTTATGTATCCCTATTAATAACATTTCATGAATATAATTAATTTAATTAAAAAAATAAAAGAAGATTAAAGTATTTGGTTTTTTGTTACTGACAAAACAATGGAAACTTTGGTATTATATTTACAAAATTGGTCAGAACTTGCCAGAAACTCAGAATATAGTTCTTTGTATTACTGCATGATATCAGAGATTGGATAATAAAATTCATTTGAAAAATTTAGTTATTCCCTTATAACCGCATCCTAAAAATCGTAGATCTGAAAGTACAATTTTTGAATTTTCAGGTATAATTTTTGAGTTTAGCCACTCGATTGAAAATCTAAAGTTGGATTTTAGGGTCATTATCGTTTTTAAATTTCCAAACTACGGCCCTAGTTTCCACACGGGATTAATACTTCATGTTTTTTAATGGATTACTATATACCATACATAGTATCTTTTTATGATTGAATTCGACCAATACCTTGCCCTAAAAATTGTTCTATACTATAATTTTGCCACCTATAAGCATAATATTCTTCGGGTTCAGTATCTTTCCCCTTTGGCCGCCTTACTAATGTGCTAAAACTAAATGTTCCAACTAAATTTGGACACGTCCATAAAAAGTATACTTTTTCATATTAATTCGACCTGTTTATGTTATCTTTTGCAATGAGTAGACGAATAGAACTATTCTTTCCAAAACTAACACGTTTTCCCTCAGAGCGACTACAACCAAGGACAGTTTAATTTTCCATGTAATCAATAATAGGAGTACTTATTTCGAACTTTTTATTAATAACTATCCCATAGAAGTAATTTTTTGGAACTTTTCGAATTCTATTGTCATCAAATTATCTTGTATTAGAGCAGTTTTATGAGGTCTTCAACCCATATGTTGAGTTTTCACTGAATCTTTTTTATCAAATTTTTTACTACTTTTGAAAGTGTTGATTTATTCATTAAATATTAATCACAGATCAAAAAATATTTGCTGAAATTTTAAAAGAAGTATTAAAATCGATTCTTATTTTGCTTTCTAAATCAAAAATCTAGCCATTTGAATTAATGAAATAAAAAATTAATTTTGCAAAAAAATTAAAAAAAAAAAAAAATTGCAAAATTATCAATATGAAGAATATTTTGAAATAACAGTAAACAACGATGCTTTTTACACAGTTATTTTGTATATTTTTTTTAGTAAGAGTCTTCTTTTCTGTAAGAGTTAAAAAATTTCCAAAGTTAAAAATAAAAGTTATTTGGTTTTCCTTTTTCTGAATTTAATTTATATGTTTTTGTTTTTTTTTTTTAATTTTGTTAAATACATGTATATTAATAAAAATGAATAAAAATTATTAATAATATATCAACAATAAGTTTAGAATTTCAACCTTTCCTAAAATATTTAAAAAAGTTTCCATTGTTTTCTCAACCACTGTATACATTAATGGCCCGTTCTAATGTCTTGAGAAAAAAACCCAAAACTAATTGGAATATAGTCCTTTGGTTTTGCATGTCATGCTTTTCCTTGTTTGGAAATAAAGACCATATTGTATCTCATCCACATACGTGGAATATATAATGTGGTTATGAATACGCTATAAATAGCTAGCAGCCAGGGAATAACAAGATCCGCAGGAATAATACCGTGCGGACTTGGTTATTTAAAAGGGTCAAAACTGTCCAGAGCCCATTTAATTCTTTTCTTGTTAATTATAACAGAGCAAGTGTTAGACGCCAAGTTAGTCGGGGCTGACATCTCGAATAAAATAGGTTGACAGCCCGAAAATTGTAACGGATTTTGAATATAACTCGGGACAACATTTGAAGTGCACAATTTCTTGGTAAGATGATTGGTTTCGAACAGAAGCTCCTCCATGCCTTCCTCTTCTCATCTCTCGCCATATTTTTAAAGTGATGCACAGAGGATTTGTAAGCTTATCATTTTCCTTTTTGCCTTATTGAATAATGTACGACACTCTATCCAAGCATTCGCAATTTTAGTACTCTACCATACTACCGTTTGACAGAAGGCTTACAAGCAATACTAGTTGCTGAAATTACCAATTGTAGAGTCATAGAACATTCATTAGATACAGTTCAATGCGTTATAACATTGCGATGTTTTTCAATTACAAGTGTGATACCTAGTACCTCTTTTCTATTAAACCCGTAGTTCTGAACCCGTATTTACTACTTCCAAATTTCTACTAATATTCAAATTGAAGAGTTGCTCACCTCTTATATTGGTGTCATTGTGGTTCGAATTAGCATCTGCATTTATGACTACATGGATTGTGTATATTGCTAGGAGGACAATCACCGTGGTCATGTAGCTTGAAGCCAGCCATGAGGTGATACCGTCATACTCTAATGCGGCTGCAACTGCATCCTTATCACTGAAATCAGATAGAATAAAGATGTGTAATGAGCTTTTAGCCAAAATACAGGATATTATTTTACCTGAGTTTTTAGTAACAGGAGCTTATAGCCCTTGAGCTGTAGTCCGGAAACCTGATCTAAAAGGATCCTTGTTTTTTTCTAAAATTGCTCCTCCGCACACAAATGAGCAATGGAGCTTAAGTGTGGTGAAGTACTACAACATAAACACTGGTGTTCTCCTGAGTCTTATCTAGAAGGGAAATATTTGGACACATACATACATAACCAAAGTGTCTTACTCTGGGAACCTCTGGCCATTCCAAGAGATGGGTATATATAAGTTCGTCATTCCGTTTGTAATTTCTATAATATAATATGTATATATATGTATATATATTCTGGTTCCATTTTCAATCCAAATTTTCTTTTTTTTTTTGCTTTTGTTTTGTTTACAATTTATATTTATTACTTTTCTAATTAGCAGCCATTGCGTTTTATTTTTAAAACTTTTCCGCAGCGATACCACCCCACCCATGGGGTAAATTCGCCAATTGGAAGAAAAATCAAATATTATACTTAAATATATTAAACAATGCACAGTGGTATAGGAAAAAAAAAAAGAGGGAAATAATTCGGTAACTTCTAAACGGTTAATCCGATTTTAATGAAATTTGGTATGCACAAAGAGGAGGTGTTGTCGACTATAGTGGAATCTGACCACAGGAAAAGTTGAACACTTTTAAATGAATTGTTAGTTAGAGTTTGTTTAATTAGTTTTGAGAGCAGTAATGCCCCACATAACTCTAACCGAGGAAGACTTACACGTTGCAACGGCGCAACTTTGCTGGACAGACATTCTAATCTGCTAGTAGCGAAAGCAGATTAGAATGTCTGCCAGACACATTTTCCACTCGAATATATATTGTTGCGCAATAGGCTTGTTCAGATGCATCACATAAACCATGGATCTGGATTTTGCTATCTGGATGGAAATGGATCCATCTAGGGATTTGAATGGATCTTATGTGTATAAAATCTTCTAAGAAAATGTTCCAACATGAAAGAATCTGAGGTTTCACATCTTCATCCCCTTCGAATAATGGGCGTTAGCCACCCTGCGGTGTCAAACAATTTAGCGACCGCTTTTGTTGCTTTTGATGCGAAATCGGGAATTTCGACTTTATAAGTGAAGGAATCACTGTATGATTTCCACTGAATACCTAACGTTTTCGTAGAGCTCGAATCGTAAATTTTAAGAAATCTGCACTTAAAATATCTTCAGTTGGTATATTTTCTAATAATTTGCTATTATTTGTCGTAATTTTTTTAAGTGGAAATCCAGCTAATTTTAAAGAATTTATTAATTGACTTTGCGCTTCTAGGGCTGAAGCCAAAGTATGTCCACCAGCTAAAATATCATCGACATATGTTTCATGTCTTAATACGTGAGATGACAAAGGAGACTGTCTCTCTACATCTGTTGCTAACTGCAGCAACGTTCGTATAGCTAAATACGGTGCACAATTCACTCCGAAAGTGACTGTTAACAGCTCGTAATCTTCAATATTGCTTGAATTTTTTGTTCTATACAAAATTCTCTGAAACGGACAATCTGCTTCCGTTACTAATATATGGCGATACATTTTTTCGATATCTCCATTGAAAACGTATCTATATATACGCCAATTAAAAATAACTGACATTAAGTCAGATTGCAACGTTGGAATAATATGCAATACATCATTCAACGAAAATGAGCTTTTCGTTTTGCGAGAACCATTAAAGACTACTCTAACTTTTGTAGAAGTGCTTTCCGGTCTAAATACAGCATGATGTGGTAAATAATATGAAAAATACTTTCCATCTTTACAAATTTCGGAAGAATTTGTTTTCCTCATATGACCCAATGTTATATATTCTTCTAAAACACCATTATAAATCTGTTGAAGATCTATTTGTTTTTGTAATTTTGCCTCTAGATGAATATATTGACTTTTTGCTGCGAATCTTCCAGATTGCAAATACAAGTTTTGTGGAAATTCTTGTTTAAAAGGAAGTTTTACAACATATCTACCATCACTTCTGCGATATGTTGTCTTTTTATAAAGTTCTTCACAGTAGAGATCTGTTTCTGATAGAACTTTCGATTTTGGAATTTCTTCTGTTTCCCAAAATAGTTATTATATAATTTTCTTTCTTATTTTGAATATTAGCAGTTAGAGAAACGCCATGTAATTTCATTGGGCCATAAATATACCATCCATAGATGGAATTTTGAGCAAGGATATTGCTTAAGATATTCTTTTGTATTCCATCTTGAATGATATATGGAATTATATCACTACCGATTAGCATGTCTATTTGTGAAGATACCAAGAAATTAGGATCGGCTAATCTTAGATGTTTTATTCCCGAGAGATCAGCGTTTGAAATCGTATAGCTTGGCATAAATTTGGTTAAATTTGGAACTATTATAACTTGGGTACTGAGTGAGAACTGTTTTTTTCTACACAAAGTTATGGTAGATATTTTACTTGAATTTGCTACCACTGTACCCCATAATCCACAAATTTCAAAATTTGCATTTTGAGTTATTAAACCAAGCTTTTTTGATATTTTTTATTTAAAAATTATCGTTTTGATCCCGAATCTATTAGAGCTCTAACTGTAAATACTTCTCCTAAATAAAAAATTTCTACTAGAGCTATAGGTAATAAAATGTCATCATCATTGACAGAAAAGTTTGTTTGTGTGTTTGTCTTATGTACTGTAGACAAATTAGCTACATGGTGGTTGGCAGTTTATTATGTCCTCCGGTTGCTGAGAGGGATCAGCATGAAACGTATTGGACGTTTTGTTTTTATTTGCTTTATTCTTCTTATTACTGGAATAATTATCCAAATGAAGTAAGCTGTGGTGCTTGTTTCTATAAGGTCCAAATTCAAAACCTAAACTCGACAACACCTCCTCTTCGTGCATACCAAATTTCATTAAAATCGGATTAACCGTTTAGAAGTTACCGAATTATTTCCCTTTTTTTTTTCCTATACCACTGTGCAATGTCTAATAAAACCAGATATTTATTGTTTAATTTACATTAACAAAATACTTTTTTTATAATAAATGAATAAATAAATAAATAAAAATTTTCAAAAAAATTGTTGGCAGAATTACAAACGGATCTGAATAAATCCCCCGTCATTCATTTCTTACATTCTTATTTATACTTTTTTTGAACTCTTGGAAGTGGGAGTGAAAAAATTGCAATAACCGTCACTGTTTATTATCAAAACAATGCATTTTTTATAAAAAAATCAATTCTCAATGTAATATAATAATTAACGAAAACTTAAATTAAAAACATAAATTTTGTATTTTGATGTCCTCATAATTTGTACTAATCATGAATTATCAAATTTTAATCGCTAATCTTTCACCTTTGGCCCTTAATATTCAATTTCTTCTCCTAATTTAACATTTTATATTTATACATTCATATTTTATAAGCAGCCTCTTCATGATCATCATATGTGGAAATTGAATTGTAGTTTGACGCGTTTATTAGAATCAGGATCTGCATTTAGGGTTGTTATGTCTTGTGGTTGTCTTTCCCACAACGTATGCAATGATATTCAATTTCCAATTGAGTAAAGTTTATTTTTGGACTCATTAGCGTTATTGGCAGGGAAACCAAAATATGCAAATGCATGTTTTTTGTGGTGCGTCGTATGAACTCATGGATAAGATATTTACACGTTTCAGACCAATTTGAGAATTTTGGCATCGATTTGTTAGAGCATATTTTTGCATATTTTACCCATAAGAGCATAATTTTGCATGATTTGACTTTTTAGCATATTTAAGGCATATTTTCGAGTTTTTAGAGCATATTTTACTCTTTTAGTGCATATTTTGATGTTTTCGCTTTTTTTTTTCGTTTTTATATATTTTTAATATTTTTTCAAAACTCTTTTAAAAAAAATAATTCTATTTTTTTTTAATTTTTTAGCCTATTTTACAATTTTGAAAAAAAAAATTCGTTATGTTATAGTTTTTTATTCAAAAAAGCATTATATTTTAAATCGGACATAAAACCGATTACTTTTAATTTCATGAGATCAATCCATTTTTATAGTTTAAAAAACTAATTATTGGAATTTATGACAACTCCGATTAAAATGTCAGTTTTAAAGCTATGAATACAATTGGAAGAAATGTGTCAAACTTTGTCGTTTGAAATATGTTTTTTGGGGACCAAATGGTTTCATGTTATTTATTGGTTATCTGAACGTAAAACGGAATTATATTATACTAGTTCTTCAAACTATGAGATGAAACATTTATAAAAAAATGTTGTAGGATATAGAATATGACATTAAACATTTATTATTTCATTACAATTTCAGTCTTTTTGAGCTTTTCAATGTTGAAAAATAATAAAAAAAATTTATTTTTGGAGCATATATTTTAAGTTTTAAGAGCATATTTTGAGTTTTTTTTAGAGCATGTTTTCGGTTTCCCTGGTTATTGGAAATAGCAGAAATCGAGAACGACTTCCACGATTTGTTCTTGAAGATCTGTAATACACTTTGTTGACGTTATACGTGTTGAGTGTAGTTCCCGATGGCAGTGCTTTTTGCATAATTTGGTTATTCCAATTGTAAGAGCTGTTGGTCAAAAATGCATATTGAGTTTCTTCGCAAACCACTCGTACTCTATTTCTGTTGTTGTAGCAACGACACGTGTCGGTGTGGCTGGGTTGACAATCCTTGGTCGTTGTTCGTTGAACTCTGAGTCATTCCGGTGCGAAGAACCGATTGTCGTGGGAACACTGTTATTTTTCGGTATCACTAGAGAAACAGCAATTTAAAATATGTTGACCCCAAAAGAATTAACGACCATTTGGTGACATACAGTTTAATCGTTACCTATATCATTCATGTTAAGATCATTTTCAAATTTTTGGCGGTACAACTTAAAGTTTTCTCTGATCGCATTAAAATTTTCAAATGCCGGCATCATAGCGTGTAATGGAAGCACATTTTGTTGTTGCCTCTGCGATGTTTATTAAAATGTGGTATTAGTACTTAATTTCTAAACTAAATCACTTTTATTGTTTGTAAAAACTTTAATTGTTGAAATTGATTTGAATCCATCGTTGTTTAATACTTTATTACTACACTTTATTATACTTTATTTCATTATACTAAAGTTACAACTATCAGTATATATTACATAATAATAGGAAAATACCCTCTTGTTTTTATAAATAGATAGATTTCCTACATATTTTATTTATAAAATGTTAACACTTTTCAAAACACGTTTTTGGAAGAAAATTTAAGATGGTTACTGTATTTCTCATATTCATAATAGAATTCTCTTTTTAAATCGTTGCCAATCTATTAGTTTGAAACACAAAGACAATTTTTAAAATCGTAGGTTATTTTTCTTTAATTTTAAAAGTTGATACCATGTTTTTTGTTAATCTTTATTTTTTTGGATTTGAAAATACTTTCAATAGCTAAAATAAAATCACAAAAATTTAAATCAATCAATCTATCATTATACATAAATATACATTTCCCAAAGTGTTTTTTCATTTGTAAAATAAGCAGAAACATATATTATTTATTTTTTGTTTAAAAATATTGTATTTATTTGATGTGTAAAAAATACTTCTTTTAAAGTATTTTGTTATGAATTTAACTTGAAAGGATTAAATGTTCATACTACATTTTATTAAAAAATGTGTATTAAGTAAATTAAATAATTTATTATTATGTTTAATTCCGCTTAAATAAAAATTAAAAATATATCTAAATAAAATTATTTTATTTCGTAAAAAATTGTACATTACAAAATAATTTTTTTTACCAAAATTAAAGAAAATAAATTATTAGAAAACTGTTTAATGTATAAAACCATATTTTACGATATGTTTTCTTACAATTAGAAAAGGAATTGATTAAATAATGTTTTTGTTATATACAAAATTTTCGTAAATCATTTCAGTTTTTCATAAAAAACAACCGGCCTTGTGCATAATGAAAAAATAGCTGCTAACTATCTTGCTGCTTACTTTTTTGTGTTTAAATTCCTAGAACGAAAAGTTAGCAGCTTGTTAGTCTGCAGTTAGTTTTTTATTATGCATACGGCCGAATATTTTCAAAGTTGATGCTTTTTATATAACATCGTTAAACACAAACTAATAGTATTTTATTTTTTATTAATATGTAATTTTAAAACTATTTACGTTTTTATTACATTAAATGGAAATTATAATTAACAGCTTTTTTTATTTTTATAGTATGTTCCGCAAAGTGCGGCAAACAATTCCCCAGGGAGGTCAAATCAGCCGACAGCAGGCAATATTTATAGACAGAATCCTTCAAGTCCAGCACCAAGGAACAGATACGTTCATTCTGCCACTATGTATCCTGCAGTACATCAAAGTGTTGTATTGGGACAGTTTACAGCACCATATGCAACGCGTACACCACAATTACAACAGTGTCAATATTCACCTCAATATTATCCGCCAATGTATTATCCTTATTATTTGCAACAGCCTCCACAACAACAACGTACGACAGTTAATCCGGCTGTCGGAGTTGGACTAAGCAGTGCTATGACTGTCCAACCGGGTGGTTCAGTAAGTGGCCCCACAGCACCTGGCAACCAGGGTCAGATACCTTTAGGAGTAGCTCCAGTTGCTGCTAATACGGTTCTAAGTGTTGCCAATACATCTGCAGCTCAACCAGTTGGAGTCGCTCCCTTAGTTGGAATGCCACATCAGCCACCACCTCAACAGCAGCAACAAAATCAGCCCCAAACAAAGGGGAAGCTACGTTCACATGCGCTGCAAATCATTCATCCTGTTACAAATAGAAATATTTTAGATGATTTGGATATCGACAAGGTAGTTTTTACATTAAAATGGTTATAATATAGATATTTAAGTGTAATATTATAAATAATTACAGAATGAATCGCCTACAGTTGTAGCAGGAGGTCAGCTAACATCATCTACATCTGTTGCAAATATAGATACATCAATAGATACAGAAATTGGTTCCTTAACTACTTCATCTACATCTATAAAATCTGCCGTCAAGATATCTGAAACATCAAAATCACACACGGAAGTCGTGCAACAAATGGAAACGTCACCAGTACATCAATCTACTACTGAACGAAACTTTAAAGGTGAATACTTATGTTCTATCCAATAGAATCACGAATTTTTATTGTTTTGTTGACTACAATGCGCCTTTCAGTAGAAAATATACTTTCCGTCAACCTGTAGTAAAATTTGATAGTCCATATCTCAAATGAAAGCTATTTATGTATACTCTCTTTTATTGTTAGTTTTTTGGACTCGGTAAATTTTTATTTTAATGTAACAGATAATTCATTATTGCGTTATGATTTGTCATGAATTTTCGACGATTATTTGACTTTTTATACCCTCCACCACCATCGGTGTTTGTCATTCCGTGTGTAATATTAATAAATATTCATCCAAGGACCAAGAAAATATTTATATTTTGGGTCCTTATGAAATTCTGATTCGATTTAGCTATGTCCGACTGTCTGCCTCGAACACGTTCACGTTAAAACTAAGAAAACGATAACAACCAAACTCACCCAAAATATTTATTATTATCTTAAGAAGTTTGGTATTGAAAATCAGCAACATCGGTTCATAACGTAATAATTTCAGACTACCTCGAAAAAATTGTTTTTTTTTTCTTAATTCCTAAGAAGTTTTTTTGTAAATATGAATGATTCTATGAAATTTTTTTTCGAATAGGCCCATAATTGGTCATAGCTCAGATATAAGGTTCACTTCCGAAAATCGCTTAAACGCATATACTTAGTTGAACTCTATTGCTATAGGGATAAAATTCGACAAAAATATGTTTTGTATACATGCAAATCATTTTCTCGGATATGTTTATTATTTGTCATAGCTCCCATATATGGGATAAATATCCTCAATACGGAAACAAAAATTTTGCCAACAATTAGATTCAAAATTAGTTAAATGGGTTTTTATAAAAAGTAGCTTGCTGATTGAGGGTTTTAAGATTCGGCATAGGCGAATATAGTACTCTTACTTGTTGTATTTAAATTTACTTATTTTTTATGAATGAATATACAAAAAGAAGAACAGTTCTCAAAAATTTTGCTGATTCATTTAAAATGAACCTTCCATATCTACTGGTATTTACAAAGAGAAACTTATAATAGAAATTTAAGCGACATAGCGTAAAATTTACACTGTAAATACATCAGGATAGGACATCGCCTTAGGTATTTATTTGGTATATGATGTGTAGAACTTTTTATTTCTCTTAAATAGTTAAAAGTGGATTAATTAATAAAATGTTTCTTCTCCACATTATCTGCCACATAAAAGAAAACTGGAGGTTTTGATTGCTTTTTACAACAATTTTCTTCCCCTTATAAATTTTAATTTTCACTCCTTTCAATTCCACTCTAAGTAAATTTTTCTCTCAAATATTATAGATTGTTTTTATGTGAAATTATTTTCTTTATATAGAAATTTATATATTTAAGATTTTTCCACGAGTTCAAAATATATACGTTCCAATGAACTAGTGTACGACTGTTGTTGAAGAACTTATTAGACATATTTAGGAAAACAAATATGTTTCTCAAAATGGCTGTAGATGTAAAGGCGAGATAATTATTTCCATGACATATTTTCAAGAATCAGAACTACTGTTGTAAAAATCATCAAATATAAGTTCTTTATATAGAAAATGCCTAAAAAAATTAAGAAAGGAATGCTTAAAAAATTTAATTTATTGAATTTTGTGGAATATATACAATAATTAAACAGTTAAATAGTGGGTTTTTCTTAATCGGTTAATTGATGGAAATTATTCGGTTTATTCGTTATTTGAAATTTTGCAATTTTCATTTATTCGAACGATTAATCGTCAAAAACTAATCGTTTGAATACTCTAGTTTTACCCTACTTATTTTTTAATTTTATCAAAATACCTTGATGTTTAATTTCGTTTTTACTCATTCCGAAGTATTTGAAGTAGTGCAATATTGGCCAAAAATTCTCTGAATATCGACGAGATTTCGAAATTTATAAATGAACGCCCAAAACTGTTTTGACTCTAAATAATTTAGAAAATAGTTTTATAGGTGATTATAATACTTTAACTACCCAGCGAAAAAATTGAAGAAAGAAAAGTAGAATTTTCACCACAAATAACATACTAGAAGTACTTCCAATTTTGGTGAAAAACCTATGAATTTTACATTAGCGTGTCATTGGAGGGCTGTTGTTCATTTTTAAAAACTGAACTACTTCTAATCTTATTCATAAATGCAATAAAAATCCGATATTTGGATGTCAAAAATAAACCGAATTCGTTTAATGACATGCTTATGTTAGTTTCAATGGTTTTTCACCAAAGTTTGGTGTACATCGAATATGTTATTTGTAGTGACTTTTCTACATCTCTTTCCTCACTTTTAACTGGGTTTTCATTTGTAAGAAAATATTTGGTTTATAAAAGCGAAAAATATATAATCGCAGTTTTAGATGTGATTAAGATATCGTTTGTAAAGTATGACATCAATTATTTTTTGCTGGGTAATTTATTTTGTATTCATGTTTTCCAACCGTTATTTCAATACAAACATATTTTTGAAGTGATATATCTCGAGATCTATATATGGTATCTAGTAATATTTTCTATAAAATTTCCAAAAAGTAGTTAGATATATATTTTTTAAACCGATTTTCTATTTTTACCTCGTACATGAATACCCAACATATGTATACAAATTATATGTCAGTTATCGGACAAAAATAAAGTTTATTGAACTAAACAACAAATTTTGTTTCAAATACGTAGTATTGTGTCATTGTTCATAAATTTGAATGTGAAATATTTTTGGACTCAATAATATTTACAAATGAAATAAATTTATTTTAAATGCTAATAATAATAATAATAATAAAAACTATGTATATTTAGTATATGTAGAATTTAAAAAAGGGAAAATCTTAAAAGAAAGAAGATACAAAATAATGTATAATTTTAATGTTATAATAATTTAATTTATTTCCAAATAAACCTAGCCTATTGGCCACAATCGGTTACACATTTCTACTTAAAAAAATTAAAAAAACCTAAGCAAAAAGTATATTTAATTTTCAGAAATACATTTTTTTATTTTATTTATTTAATTTACAAGTTCAAAAACCAAGCCCTTGGGGCCAAATATGGCTTACATACTACTCCATAACAATACTTTCCAAAGTTATTTAAATAATGTAAATTGTGACAGAATAATAAAAGTTAAAGTGTGATATACATATATAAATTATAAAATAATTGTTGAAACGAATGTAGCGATAACAAAAAAAATATTATTTTTGAGTAATAAATTATGAATTATAATAATTAAGCATTATGTTCATTAAAATGTTTAAATATTTTTTTCTTAAAAATCTGATTAGAGTAAGAAAAATTTTTAATTTCCCTAGGTAGCGTATTCCACACTCTCGAAACTCTCACTTGAAATGACTTTTCATATACTGCAGATGCAATGTGGGGAAATATTAATTGAGGATTCCTCAACGATTTAGAAAATTTAAAAGTGTTAGCGATGTATATAGGACAATTATTCTTGATAATCTTATAAAAGAGTAATAAAATTCTTGTATCTACTAAATTTTCAAATGGAAACCCGATAAATCTTGACACATATTCAGATATGTGATCCCTCACCCGCAATCTGTAAACATACCTAACAATACGGTTAAATGTTAAGTGTAGTCGTCTAAACGTTAGTGCATTAGTTCCACTACAAATCTCGATGCAAAAGGGACATTAGGAGAGAGCTAGCTATGCATTTCCTTATATTAGATGTTAAATATAAGTCCAAAGACCACAAACGCCTCAAGGTCCAATTTACACGGGCACATACATAATCTATGTGTTTTGAAAAATTTAACATATCATCTATAATAATTCCTAAACACTTCATATCAGATACAAAATTCAGTCCTACACCACCCAACTGTATATTCAACTCATTGGAGTTAAATCCAAAACAAATAGCTTTTGTTTTATGAGGGTTTATTTCAAATCCATTTCCACTCATCCAACCTATAACATTATCAAGGTAGAACTGAATATTGGCTTTCAAGACATCAATAAAATATCTTTCAGCGGTAAATAACATTTGAATATCATCTGCGTCCACATTTGTTTTGTATTTAGACCCTCTTAAAGAAGTGCATGTGCTTTTCTTTTAGCATTTCTGATAATTGTCTTTGTTTTATTCCTTATTTTACAATATATTTTCCAATTCTCTGGGCTGTGGTTTTCCATAAATGCCTTATATGCTAGGTCACGAATTGAAATGAAGTACCTAATTTCGATGTAACCCCCCCCCCCTTTCCCCCCCCCCCCCCCCCCCCCCCCCCCTAATTTCCCTAGATTTAAACCATGTGTTATCACTCAACTTTCTAATTCTCTTGCGAACCGTTGGTACAAGCTCATGTAAGGTGTTTATGTATGACATTAGGGTGTCTATTTGAATATTTACATCATTTGTCTGAAATATTTGTGAGTTATCAGATAAGGAGGCTACTTTCTCAAGAGTTACCATATTAATTGCATTGTAGTCAAAATATTCAACATAACGTTCTTGTTCTGAGGATGCATGTCTAGAAATTCCAGGACACTGCATTTGGTTTGAAAAATATACATTTATTCCAGGACTAAGTAAGAAATAATCTATTAATGATGTGGTGTTGTTTCGGACGTCATAATGCGTAGGCAATGAGTTGTGTCTATATATAATATTTAATCTAGTACACAAACTGGTCATGGATGCCGATTTGGAGGTACAAAACAAGTTATGGTTGAAGTCCCCCATAATCACAATATACTTATATTTAACAACTATATCACACAAAACTTCTTCAAGGGCAACTATATCCCCAGTAGGTAGATATATTTCACCCACAAGAACTTTATCTGCACCCACATTGATTTCAATAAAAATATACTCACATGGGCCAGAATTCATTGAATGTGATATCATTTTAAATTTAAGGCCATTGGACAATAATATTGCAACTCCTCCGCCACGACGTATTCTAGGACGATTACTTCTCAGAATCTTGTATCCAGGTATATTAACCGCACTAGAATAAATATTAGATTTAAGCCAGGTCTCGCTTATTCCTACAACGTTAACAATTCCACCATCTAATATACTTCTAATTTCATCTAATTTAAAAGAAGTATATTTAATTTTAAAGCTTTGGCAATTAAAGTGACCAAATTTAAGGCCATTATAATTTCCGCTTATGCTTCTACTCAAAAAATTGTTATCGCTACATATCGGACCTAAATTATTCATGAGATTCATTGAATATTAGTTTTAAAAGTTTTAAATTAATATTATTCGTATAAAAATATATAAAAATATTATTATTATTATTATTATTATTGTGGCCTCCGGTAGGTTAGTGGTTAGTGTTCTAGTCTGGTAGACCGGAGGTGGTGGGTTCGATTCCCACCCGTGGCACTGGTTAAGGAGCGCACAACAGGCCCGATAGAGGCCTAGGTGTATTTCTTCGGATTTGATGTGTATACATCCTCCTTTCAAACTAACTAACTAACTAACTATTATTATTATTATTTTTTTTTTTTAATTATGAAATGGCTTGTTAAGCAAAAATAAGAAAAAAACATATATTTAATAATGAAATTCAAGGATTAAATAAATTTTATAATCATAGGCATCCCTAGATAGTTAAATGTTTTAAACTATTTCCTAACCAAATCAAACACAACCAAAATAAGGTGCTACCTAGCACATGAGTATCTGATTCAATAAGGAAACAATCCAATCCAATCAAATATCCAGAAAGCTGTATTACTTTAAACAGTAAAAGATAGAAAATATTCTACTCTGCGTAAAAATTAAGAACATTTAACTAAACCATTTATGTTAACATATTAGAGCAGCACTTACTACAGAAAAACTTTATTTATTATTTAACAGCAAACCGATATAAAATTATCCAGTTGTATGAGCTATAAGTTGAAAATGCTACTCCAAAATGCTATACAAATTGAAATAAATATGTTACTAAAAGATAGTTAACAGTTTTATTATTAAGTGTTGTCCATATGTCCATTTGAATAGGGCTGAGAGTTGTGTATAGATGATTCACAAACTGTAGATGCACTTAACATAAGAGGATCCCAACCAATATCATTTTGTGTTCCATAACAGTTTACAGGTGGACCACATGCAACATTATCTGCACTTAGAGCTTCATTAAGCATTAAAGAACATTGTTGTAAACATAAAATTTTGACATTATTGTCTGGCAATGTAACTCGTACTTTAGGTGTATCAGCATTAATGAATTTGTACTTTAAGATTTTATTTTCTATACGCAAGTCTCTGCAAATGGATATTAGATTAGCTGCAACTGGTGTTAAATGGTCGCTAAGGAATACTTTTGATGTAATATCGCCGCCAATAATATCCTTCAATACTATATGTTGTTTCTTTGAATAATTCATCAT